>NC_141021.1:5672500-5685000 GCF_052040795.2 Danio rerio | reverse complement strand
ATAAATAAATAAATAAATAAATATTGAAATAAATTCCCTTTATTCAGCAGGGATCGCCACAGCAAAATGAACTGCCAACTAATGCAGCATATGTATTACGCAACGGGTGCTCTTCCAGCTGCAACCCATCACTGGAAAAAGCCCATACACTCTCATTTACACACATACACTATAAAGATGCATCTCCATAGCATGCACACACAAAAGCAGCCGTCATAAATCTTGCTCCTCCACTTACAGAAGTGCAGTCCAGCAGCACTCCGGCTTTCTGCTCATTGTTGATCTTTTGTCAATACAGTGTGTAAGTGCACAGGTCAAAACAATGCGAGCCATGACCATCTCCAGCTCCCCTTGGCCTTCTAGTCTAGACACCACTTCAGGAGTTTTGACACCGGGCTCGCAAATTTGCAAACAAACTGTTGTGTTTTTCACTTCTGTGGAGCCAGACTACAGAAACATGTTCATTGTTTGGAAAGGAGAGGATGTTGCAGGAACACGCAGTTTGAAAGAGTGCCAAGCGCAGTGCTGCGGAAACAAAACTCACCTTCTTTTCTCTTTACTATAGTTCCACTTTCCCTCATTCTCCAGCTCAAAAGTAGAGTTTCAAACATGTATAGCAGTGTTAAAAAATAAATAAACACTTTTTTTGCATCTGAAAGAGTGCTGAGTCATGTTTCACCTTGTTTTCAGGTTTGTGTTTGGGCAAGGATAAATAATGAACACAATACACATATATTCAATGCCAAAATAATGCATTGAATGGTATAAACAGCAGACGTCATTACAACAGATGTAAATGCTTTGAATGACATTATAAAAGAGGTTTTATAGAACAAGATGAACTCTATAATCTAAACACTGGCTGTAAATGTCCTTATTCACATCATAATTAAAGGTGATAGATGTTAATATCAGTATGCTGGGTATGTATGTATGTATGTATGTATGTATGTATGTATGTATGTATGTATGTATGTTTATGTTTATGTATGTATGTGTTTATTTACTTATTTATTTAATTGTTTATTTATTTATGCATGCACACATGCAATTTTTTACTTGTTTATTTTTATTTATTCTTATTTTTACTTTATTTTATTTCGATATTAATTAATTAATTAATTAATTAATTAATTAATTTGTTTGTTTGTTTGCTTGTTTGTTTAATCATTTTGATATTGATTTCTATTTTTATTTTTATTTGTTATTTATTTAATTATTTATTTATTTATGCATTTATTCTTATTCTTATTTTATTTCTATTTTATTTATTTATTTATTTATTCATTTTTATTTTTATTCTATTTCTATATTTATGTGTATGTATATTTTTAAATTATTTATTTGATTTTTCTTTTTATTTCTAATTCTATATTTACTTATGTATTTATTTCCTAATTTAAATTTTATTTATAATTCTATTTAGATTTTTATTTATTTATTTATTTATTTATTTATTTATTTATTTATAGGTTTATTTCTATTTCTATTTCTATTTTTTTATTAATTAATTAATTTATTTATTTGTATTTTTTATATTTCTGTATTTACTTTTTATTTATTTATTTATTTATTTTTATTTCTATTTTTATCTATCTATTTAATTATCTATCTGTCTTACTGTCTCTGTCTGTCCGTCTGTCTGTCCTATATGTATAGTATGCTAATCAGCTAGTGTTATCGTGATTTGTTCAATATGTCTTTACAGCATGACTCTGCAAGAAGTTTTGCAGTTTTATGTCCTTTTCCCCTAAGGCTATAGAGCCAGACGGGCTTTGTAAGCGCATACATCTTTGTGGATAATCAATATTCAAACCTATTCTGGGGATTCAGCTATAGCACATTCTAGTTTCTCTGAATATTTTGGAGTCTTGCTAGACTGACATAGAATTCCAAATATGTTTCTTATGACAGTATAAAAAATAGAAAGTGTGTATTTTTTTCCCAAAAGTCTGTGTTTGTTGCAGTTATCAAGGATGTTTTGTCAGGGTTTGTTGAGACATATTTGATGTGACACAGTGACTTGAATGCTACAATGAATCTCGATGCAAAAAAACATTTGTGCTGAAGATTTATTACCATACACACTGTTTTAAACAATAAAAATAGAAGTAAATTACATTGTTTAGGGCTTAAATTAGTACACAGTTTAAAACAGAACAAATACTACATGGAATTAACAAACTTATTTACAAATTACATTAACAAATTTATTGATAGATTTACAGAGGCTGAAAAACATGCTTCCCTTCACTACCCATCAACATAAAATATTATGATCAAGATTAATTAGCATATAGACAGCTTTATGCAACACAATTTGAGGCGAATTACTTTTTTTAGGGTTTAACACGTAGGCGAAAATTGGATAAAGTATAGAAATTTTTTACTTATTTACAAATTACTTTTACACATTTATTGATCACTATAGATTTAGTGAGGCTAGAAAACAAGTTTTTCTTCACTTTCCATAAAATAAAATAAAATAAAATAAAATAAAATAAAATAAAATAAAATAAAATAAAATAAAATAAAATAAAATAAAATAAAATAAAATAAATAGAAACAATAAAAAATTGACTGTTGTTTGTGTGAATGGGTGTGTATGGATGTTTACCATGGATAGGTTGCAGCTGGACGGGCATCCACTGCGTAAAACATATGCTGGATAAGTTGGCAATTCATTCCACTGTGGAGACCCCAGATTAATAAAGAGACAAAACCGAAAAGAAAATGAATGAATGAATGAATGAATGAATGAATGAATGAATGAAAATAAAATAAAATAAAAAATAAAAATAAATAAATAAAATATTTAACCAAACATTACTTTAAATATAATTGTAAATAAATAATATTAAACAAATAAATAAATAAATAAATAAATAAATAAATAAATAAATAAATAAATAAATAAATAAATAAATAAATAAATGAGCATTATTATTTTAATAAAACTAACTAACTAACTAAATTAATTAATTAATTAATTAATGTGCAGTTATAATTTCACAAAATATTTTTAACAGCAATTTAAATATAAATAAACAAAAAAGTGTATCAATCAGTCATGAATTTTCATATCATCATTCAGCTTGTAATATTTTATTCAATACGTGTATAGTTTCATATACATCCCTGTTTATAAAAAAATACATCTATACATTTACATTTTTCTTGAATCGTAGTGTAGGGACATGGACTACAAACAAAAAGAAAGAAATAAAATAAAATAAAAAGAAGTAAATACAATCAAGTCAGACCTGTTTCTAGACCTTCTGTCACCCTAGGTAAGATAATATCACAGATAGATAGATAGATAGACAGATAGACAGATAGATAGATAGATAGATAGATAGATAGATAGATAGATAGATAGATAGATAGATAGATAGATAGATAGATAGATAGATAGATGGATAGATAGATAGATAGATAGATGGATGGATGGATGGATGGATGGATGGATGGATGGATGGATGGATGGACGGACGGACGGACGGACGGACGGACGGACGGACGGACAGACAGACAGACAGACAGACAGATAGATAGATAGATAGATAATACTATAATACTAATATAAATAAATTTGGTTAAATATTCTGTTTTGATCAGCCCAAAGCACTACAACATACGACTGTAAAACATACAGTATGCAATACATTTTTGTTTGTGAAAATGTATGGTCATTTTGGTGAAAGTGCTGAGTTTCCATTGTAGTTTCACTTCGCAATTTCAATTTGAGCAATCTGAAGGCTAATGGAAACATGCCTACTGTCTCATAGCCTGAATCCAGCGAGCCGATGTGTCCGTGGTGCCGGCCGCTAATGAGTCCTGTTCTGTTGGGAGCTTTTCAGACTCTGCTCAACATTTATTTACACAAGCCGAGGAGCTTTCACAGCGAGATGACTGGAACAAATAAGACTATGAATATAGATGATCACGTTCCCTATATTATGAATATAACCTTCGATACATTTATTTGCCATTATACATAATGTATTTAGCCATTTATCAAATCAACAGCCTAATAACCCTTTATCATCCTAATAGTTTCAGTCCTCGTGGTAAACAAGTCATGAATTGTGCGCGGGGGATATTACTTTATACCATAGAAGGGAAAGTTGTTCATTTTAAAAGGACAGAGGAGGTCAAATTCTGCTTTAACTCATACTACACAACTTCATACCCATAAAGATTGAGATGTTCTGGTGAATGAAAAGCACTGAAGTTTTTTTTTGGATGGTGCCTCCCATTCAAAAGTTGGGTCTTCATGGGTTATCCTTGTAAAGCCCACTGTTGCACAATTACAACATCACTTTTAACAATTCTAAAAAGGCTTTTTTTTTTTTTTTTCTTAAAACCACATTTACAGGATTAATGGGTCCTATTGGATAGAAAAAGTGTTTAGGTCTGGTCATCCTGCCATGAACCTACTCTGCCTGCAATCTTCACATTGAGCTGATCTCTTATTGCAAGTCTGGATTTATCAAGATTTAAGTAAGCAAAGTTTCTTAAATATTTTTTTATATTTTTTTAATATTGTTTATTAAGGCTGATTTATACTTCTGCGTCAAATGCCGGCGTATGCTACTGCGCTGACGCATAGCCCTTCGCCGTGGCCCTCGGCGTCGCTGACGTGCACCTCTCAAAAAATTTAACTACACGTCGCAACAACGCGTAGCGCAAGCTCTGTGATTGGTCGGCTTGGTAGCGCTGACGAGTCTGGGCGGGACAGAGAGCCGCGCGAATGGCGCGAGCGATTGTTTACAAGTGTGAATTCCCGTGAAGGAGCTCTGGATGGTTGTTGCATGTCCCCCGGTTCCTGCCTCAAAATGAGTGAGTTTGAGTCACTTGTACATCCAGGAAGTGTTCAGAAAAGCAAAACAGCAGCGAGGAAAGTCGACACAGAGGAACATTAACACCTCACTGCCCACTAGCGTTTCGGAAGTGTTAATGCAGACCGACAGAGACAGCACGCAGAAGTATAAATGCACAGCTGCACGCGTTGCCTGCGCCGTGAGTTACGCCGGTCACTTGACGCAGAAGTATAAACCAGGCTTTACAATGCCTAGAACACATACATGCATACATGTGTCCAGTTCCTGCTGCTGAAAAACATTCCCACAGTGTGATGAGCGGTGCCTGGTTTTTCCAAATGTAACGTCTGATATCCACTCCAAAGAGTTCAACTTTAGTCTCATCAGACTAGAGAGTGTTTCTGAGAGTCTGAGAGTCCTTCAGATGCTTTTTGGCAAATTCCAGGTGGGGAGTCGCTTCCGTCTGGCCACTCTATTATACAGGCCTGATTGGTGGATTGCTGCACAGATGGTTGTCCTTGTCCTGTAAGGTTCTCCTCTCTCCACAAAAGAACGCTGGAGCACAAACAGAGTGACCATCGGGTTACTAATCACCTCCCCGACTAAGGCACTTCTCCCCCGATTACTCAGCTTAGATGGCCGGCCAGCTCTAGGAAGAGTCCTGGAGGTTTCAAGCATCTTCCACATACGGATGATGGAGGCCACTGTGATCATTGGAACTTTCAGAGCAGCAGAAATTTTCTGCAACCTTCCCTAGCCTTGTGCCTCGAGACAATCCTGTCTCGGATGTTTACAGACAATTCTTTTGTCTTCATGCTTGGTTTGTGCTTTGACATGCACTGCCAACCCTGGCCCTTATATAGACAGGTGTATGCTGCTGAAACATCTCAAGAATGTACCTGACAGAATGTAACTGAGCTCAGTTTGACGCTTTACGGCAAAGGCTGTGAATACTGATGTACATGTGATTTTAAGTTTTAATTTTTAATAAAATTGCAATAATTTCAAAAAATCTTTTTTCACATTGTCATTATGGGGTATTGTGTGCAGAATTTTGAGGAAATAAAATAATTGAATCCATTTTGGAATAAGGCTGTAACATGTATTATGATTATGATTGTTATTATAATGATTATTATTATTATTAATATTACACAGAAAAAGCCATAATTATAAAAGCTAAAAATAAAAAAATAAAACATAAATTAAGAATTATAAGAATTTTTTAATGTCAATACCATGCCATAATTATCAGAGGAAAAACAAACCACTGACAAATAAAATTAAATAAAATTATGATATATTACAAGATATAATTATGTGATTAAGTCTAAGGTGATGAATGGAAAGTTGAAAGAATGATCATATTTTTTGATTAAAAATAGACCTTATGTAAAGCCACAATTGTGTGATATTTAGTAATAAATATGCAATAACATCCAAAAGTAAATTATGAAATTAAAAGTCAGAACTCATATAAGATATGTATAATAATAATAATAATAATATTAATAATAATAATAATAATAATAATAATAATAATAATAATAATAGTAATAATAATAAACAACTACTATTACAACTATTATTATTATTATTATTATTATTATTATTATTATTATTATTATTATTATTAATAACAACAACAACAACAATAATAATAATAATAATAATAATAATAATAATAATAATAATAATAATAATCAAAATCATAATCATAATCATAATCATAATAATAATACACAGAAAAAGCTATGATTATGAAACACAATTAAATACAAATTAAGAATAATAAGATTTTTTATGACAATATTATGTAATGTCATAATCTTGTTGATATGTAACTTATTTTCAATTATGGAACTGTATCTCAAAACCTCAAATTTTTATGACTTCTTATCTCATAATTACAGACTTTATTTTGACTCAATATGGGTTTATGTAGTGCTTTTCTGGACACTCAAAGCGCTTTACACATTTTTGGGAGGAATGCATCCATAAATCAATTCAGCCAAATCCCAAAATACAGTCTGATTCACAATGAAAGTTTTCTTGACATGATTGATGTTCATTGATGTCAGGTCATGGCGACTCAAACAGTGGAATTTTAATGACTTTTTAAAACCTTTCACTTCAAGGTTTTTTCTGCAATCCAGACATCAGTCCTGCCGATGCAGATATTTCATATACTCTTGAAAATAAAAGTATAAGAAGTGTGCAGAGCGTCACTGTATGCTATCATTGAACACCAAGGAGGCTCTTGAAGTCTTTTAGAGTCCTGCCTCTCTAATCAGATCTTTGCCCTTGGCAATCAAAAGCTCTGATGTGAGAGTGAAAGAAAACACACGGTACTTCAGCCCCCGCTGAGCCTCTCACCCGCAGGACAAGCACATCAGCTCATCAAGACGCCACAGGTACAAAAAAAAATAAATATAAAAAAAACATACATGAAGAAAAATTAATCTTGTTTCCAGCTTTTTGCATTTTACTTTAAAACCCACCCTGCAAAAAAGGCCTTTCTTACCAAGGGTAAAATATTTGACCTTAAATTTACAGTAAATTATTTGCTAATAATTGCATTACTTTCACAGCAAGATATTGTGTGTAAATTCACGGTAAATTACTGTGAGGTACTTAATAACAGCAATAATTCTATAAATAAATGCCTGTACTAACATAAGCATTAATGTGAATAAATTTTGTTTAATAAAATATTAATAGTGTTTGATTTCCTATAACTAACGTACACAAAAAAATAGGCATTTTACAGCAATTTGCTGTAATCATGATGTCTGCCTTAGTTTCACAATGAAATTCTGAATAGGAAAAAAAATAAATAAATAACAGTTAAATCTTGTAAGGGGACACTAATTTACCCAAGTAACATTCAATTACACAGTGAAATTCTGGGAGTTTGTTACAGTGTTTCTAGTCCAAATGTCTATCGATTCTTAAATTTATTAAGAATTTTATAAATATTTTAAAAATATTGTCCTGTTTTAAGAAATAATATGTCAAAATTAAATTAGGTTTTACTTAAAACAAGAGAAATAACATGCCAATGGTGTAAGCAAAATAATCTTATGTCAAAAAGAAAAACAAGATTATTTAAGCATATTTGTTCTTAAAACAAGACAATGTTTTTGGCTTGTCTAGAAAATGCTTCTTGATATAATAATTATTTTAGGTATTTGAATTGGAAAGAGGGTGACAGTGGCGCAGTGGGTAGCACATTCACCTCACAGCAAGAAGGTCGCTTGTTCGAGCCTCGGCTCAGTTGGCGTTTCTGTGTGGAGTTTGCATGTTCTCCCTGCGTTCGCGTGGGTTTCCTCCGGGTGCTCCGGTTTCCCCCCCAGTCCAAAGACATGCGGTACAGGTGAATTGGGTAGGCTAAATTGTCCGTAGTGTATGAGTGTGTGTGTGAATGTGTGTGTGGATGTTTCCCAGAGATGGGTTGCGGCTGGAAGGGCATCCGCTGCGTAAAAACTTGCTGGATAAGTAGGCGGTTCATTCCGCTGTGGCGACCCCGGATTAATAAATGGATTAATTGTCGTTGCTGTTGTCGATCAGTTCAGTGTCTAGAAAATGCTTCTTGATATAATGATTATTTTAGGTATTTGAATTGGAAAGAAGACAAAAAATTGGCCAATTTTCACTCCAGTGGGGTGAGGAGTGAGAAAGATAAACATTTTGTGTGCAGTGCAGTCTCATTGGGAAAATGTGCCCATGCAGGGTTACATTTTGAGAGCTGACAAGTATGTGCTTCTGGGAGACATCCCAAGTCTCCCAGAAGTTCCGGGAGTATCCCGCACATATACACACATATAATGAATGATAATCTCCCGGAAATCGCCCGGTCCTTAAATACGTCGCACACCCCTCTTCAGGTACGTCTCGCACGCACATGCCCCTAATCAGATACGTCGCTCACTCGACCTCTACTTCCACCCCCCCCAGCCTTTAGGCACCCACTCTCCTGCAAATCAACTCTGTCTCCCCCAGAAATGACTTTTCCCAACTTGGGATGTCCGCATTACATTAAACTGACTTAAAACCGCTTGGGTAAAATTAAGTTAGAACATGATTAAGTTAGTTTAAGAAGTCACAATGAACTAATAACACATGTTAAGTGATCATATAACTTTTTACGGCAGTTTTTTTGCCTTAATTAAAAATGTGTGAGACATACATTCTGTTCACCGACAGATTGGTGAAGTTTTGTTCCTGTGATCTTTCTCGTCCTGAAATTTAGTTAAAACAAGTAAATCGTGCCTAAATTCGATGGCAATCCAGTTCTGATGTGCCCCAAATAACATTTCCCCATAGACTATACAGATGGCCACAATAAAACACACTCTTGCGGACACGAAACACTGAGCGCACAAACGCAGCAGCTCATCCGAGGTCACCCATCTTTTTTTTTTCCAGAGGAAGGATATTTTTGCAGGCTAAAGTGAGGACGTAAGCTAAATTCCCCCTCACAGTGTGGAAGGGATGGAAATTAAAAGGCTTTTATTGGGCAAAACGGTTGTGCAGGTGATTCATGTAGAGAAATTGGAAGGTCAGGAGCGTAGACTGAATCAATAATGGTCCTGGCAGGAGAGCGATCCCACATGATGGACTGCGCCAGGATTTTGCATGATTAATCAGCAGATTTGTTCGGGATTGATCAAAAGAGGGGAAACTCGGGACACCGGATCAGGTTTTACCATGTTGTTGCTGATCTGAGGCCAGGAAGATTTAGTTTGGAAAAACTTGGAAATTTCTTTCAAGTTGCACCTTTTTAAAAATTAGTATTATATTTAATACATCATGGAGTTATTAAGGGATAGTTTCTATTTTTAATGCTTATTTTGAACTTATAGATAATATCATCCATCAACATATTTAGCGCCTAATGATTTTTTTAACACCTCAGTATATATTATAAAATTATATACTGTATTAAACACATAAACTAATAAAAAGCATGCAAGTGCTGAGCAATGATATACTGCATGGAGCATTTGCTAAAAATAAAAATGCTATGGTAAACAAACTATTTATATATATATATATATATATATATATATATATATATATATATATATATATATATATATATATGAGCAAAGTACTGTTTATTAGCACTGCTAGGCGTGTGTTGGCTCAAGGCTGCAAGGCAAGTGCCTTTGTGCCCCAGCAGTGACGATATACAGCTATATCGCACTGTGACGTGTGTGATATTGTGTTTATACAACAGTTTGATGGCATAATCGTGCATATAAAACAGAAAATCGAACACAGAGAGTCTCAAAACCCTTTCGTATGAGGAACTACTGTCTTCCGCCATTCCTTCACATCTGCAGCTGACGTCAGAACAGCAGAAGCTGTTACTAATTCACCAACGTCACTTTAGAGCTAGTGTTTGAATGATTCTCTAGTGTAATGTCTAAAGTGTCCCTGCAGGGTTTAGCTCCAACTTGCATCAACACATCTGCCTGGATGTTTTAAGTATACCAAGTAAGAGCTTGATTAGCTTGTTCAGGTGTGTTTGATTAGGGTTGAAGCTAAAATCTGCAGGACACCGGCCCTCCAGGAACAAGTTTGGTGATCACTGGCCTAAAGTGATGACAAAACAGGTGATTTTGCTCACATTTGAAAATGTGAAATGCCATCATTCTACTGAGATTTCCCAGTATCCGGATTTGAAAATTACTCCAAAAAAGCCAAAGCTAAGCAAACACTACAAGATTGCAATGGTATAAATACAGTACAACAACATACAAAAGACAGAGAGATTGACTTAGAATGTCGATTACCTGTTTTATTGTGATTTAAACAGCTGTAGTTTGGAATGTACAGAGTTTTTTTTTTTTTTTTTTTTTTTTACCTCTAAGGACTTATGCAGTCTCTATCGCCATCTTGTGGCGAACAGTCAACCGTCAATTTCTTTGCTCAATATGACAGGCTGATAGCTGCCAATGTGCCGAATCTACGAAATTGTGAAATCATATTTTAATTAGGCACTATCCCTATGAACAAACTTCATAGTTGCAATCTAAACAACACCATTTTCGCCCAAAAAGCCTCAAAAGTTCATTATGTTGTCCAACAGCTGTAATATTTGTCAAACTGTAGTGAGTTTATTGATCTGCCGTCACTCTACGTGGGCAGAGTAATACACAAGGGTGAAGATGCTGTATGAGTGCTGATTACAGTCAATCTGTGATTACAGAAAATTACGCGGCTTTCAGCCAATCAGATTCAAGAACCAGACTGGACTGTTTTATCACCTCACAGCAAGAAGGTCACTGGATCGAGCCCAGCTGATTCAGTTGACATTTCTATGTAAAGTTTGCATGCTCTCCCCATGTTGGCGTGGGTTTCCCCCACAGCCCAAACCAGCCTGATCTCACGAGAAAGCGTTAATATTTTACGTTTTGCCAGTTTGGTGGCTAATTCATACAAATTCGTACGAGTTCAGCCGTACAACATTGTACGGTTTTAAAAAGGAGGCGTGGCACCTAACCCCACCCCTAAACCCAACCGTCATTGGGGGATGAGCAAGTCATACTAAATTGTATGAATTAGATCGTACAAATTCATATGAATTAGTCACTAAATCAAAAAGTTAATAATTGCCATGAGATTGTGTTGGTCCAAACACATGCACTATAGGTGAACTGAATAAGCTAAATTGACCGTATAGTGTACTGTATGTGTGTGAATAAGAGTGTATAGGTGTTTCCCAGTGATGAGTTGCAGCTAGAAGGGCATCTGCTGCATAAAACATATGCTGGATAAGTTGGTGGTTCATTCCGCTGTAGCAACCCCTGATTAATAAAGTTGAAAAAAATATGAATGAATGAATGAATGAATAATACATTTTCACAGGTTTGGTGCATTATTAAACCAAACCTTACATTTTACCCTTTTTTTCAGGACAAATACACGTGCACCTCCACCCTTGGCGATTTAACTTCAGCTCAAAGCGATTCATGCAGGCATGCAACTGCTGAAAACCCACATTCATGTTTCCTTCATTTTTCATCTACACTTTCACACCTGAAAAATCTCCAATATTTCAGAATAATTACCATTTTGAAGACTGCCGTGACTGACTACAGAATAATAACCTTCAGGCATTGATGAGAAGAATGGTGTGCTCGTGTCTTTATATCAACAGAGTTTATTAAAGTAAAGCCAAAGCTCGACTTCAGTCTATTCACTGTATGTTAATATAAACTCATGTTAACTTTAACACTAGCATTACTTAGCCAGTCAGACCGAAGTCACCTTCAAGAAGATGGTTTTTGGTGTAATTTGAGGTGAAGTTAATTTTAGGAAAACTTAATTTCTCCACATTTCATAAATATACAATGCTATTTTGGAGAAATTGTCTCGGGATACAGTAAAAAGAGTAGCTGTTTATGATTCTTGAATGAGTTGATTCTGGTTACTTAATCTATTAAATCAGTTTAAACTATTTTAATTGCAGCTATTCTTGAGGTAACTCACTGATTTAAATGATTTGTTCAGAGAGAGTCTACATTGAATGACTCACTGATCAAATAATCCAGTCAGGGTGAGTCTACAGTTAATTGTAACTGATTCAAATAACAAGGACTACATTTAATGACTCAGTGATTCAAATGATTTGTTTAGTGAGAGTCTACAGTTAATGACTCACTGATC
>NC_141021.1:5627500-5670000 GCF_052040795.2 Danio rerio | reverse complement strand
GATAGATAGATAGATAGATACATTTTTTCAAACCATAAATACCAGCATCACTAAATCATGCTGTGCAGTTAAATCACAGCATTAACTGGTTTTAATAATTTCATTTTTTTTTTCATAATCAATCAGACTACTTCAGGCCGCACCAAAAAAAAAAAAAAAAAAAAAAAAAACAGAACTTTTTGAAGGTCAGATCAGACTGAAAGAGCTCATTAAGATGCACATTTACACTTTTACAGTGTGGGAAGTGTATCCATTAGGATAAGCACGCACTCACAGAACACATTTTTATGGAGAAAATCATATTCACTGTGGCGGGCTTTGTCATTAACCTTGGATGACAAATTTATGCATTTTCCAAATTACCTTTGTAATTAATGACCACTCACAAAGCTACTAAACTGATGGAGAAACAAAGGCTGAAAATAAATACAGCGGCACCGCAGCGTCCGAGGTGTTTGTCACCGAGGACATCATGCTGGAAGACCACAAAACACTCAGGCAATTTTCATTAATTCAATAATTTAATGCAGTAAACAAAAGCCAAAAGGTGGAAATTATGCTCAAACACTCGACTCCCCTTTGCCCATTCGCATGCCTTTACGTTAGAACGTATCAATACAAACAATGTTTCCATTTTCTCATTTTGTTGTTTATTCCGTGTTTAATTAAATACATCAAACGAACAGAGAGATGAACAGCAGAAATATGCAGAGATTGAGAAGGAACGTTAGATGAATTGAAAACTGCTTTTCGTGTGCACAAGAAAATATTACCTTTTTTTTGTTTCATCCAATAAATTTAATGGTACCCTCAATTTAAAAGCAGATTGGTTTAATTAAAAGAGTGCTGAACCATTGCGTTTTGTGATTGAATGTGGGTCATGTTGAATTATGAGGCAGCTTTTGGACAGGGTGAAATTATAAATTAAAGTGGTGAATTGGTTTGTGATGTTTCTAATTCTTTTCAGGTACACAAACAGGAGCTCATTCTCAGCGGAAGCACTGCTGATGATGGATAGATGTATAAGTGACAGCTTTTAAGTTCATTTAAAATACATTCCTCCTCTTACACATCATAGATGTCACTTTGGTAAAAATGATGTAATGATTAAATGAAGTTTATTTATAAACAAATTTCGAGAGGATTATAATTGTTCACAGCTGTTCCAACTTTAGCTAATGACTGATTATCCTATCAGACGATCCTAACTCACTATAAATAACCAGACTTTTCTCATCCCCCACCCAACCCTACTTTCCCTCCTTTCAAACGGGCGTCACGGTGGCCAGCGATTAGCGCTGTTGCCTCACAGCAAGAATGCCCCTGGTTTAATTCTTTTCCAAACCAGACGGCATTTCTGTGCGGAGTTTGCTCGTTCTCCCCGTGGCCGTGTGGGTTTTCCCCGGGTCCTCCAGTTTCCTCCCACAGTTCAAAAACAAGCACCCTAAACAATTAATCCAAAATATTTGAGCTAAACTCTGAGTACACCTTTTCAGCATCCATATCTGACACTTAGCTTCAATAAGCAAGAAGGGGAGTCATCGAGATCTACCTGAGCTCAAACTCCCCTCTCGCCTTGCAACGGGAGGGAGCCCAGGGCTCGAGGATCTTATAAGCTCAGGGCTCTCTCCTGGGACAGCATGCCAAACTAGCTTTATTATCAATCATCAGCTAAGTGTGAACTCTTGAAGTCGGTATTTATCTAGCAACAACATTTGCTGAAAGAAATGTTAAGCAAATACCATTGAAGTCAGAATTATTCACCCTCTTTTGAATTTTATTCTCTTTTTCAGATATTTCCTGATTGATGTTTAACAGAGCAAGGTATTTTTGGCCATAGTTATCTTTTCAGTGTCAGCAGTTTTCTGACTGTATTTCATAGCCATAATTTTGTCGCCAAAGAATTTCCAGATAGTTTCGATTAGGTTTAGGTTAGGATTCTGGGCTGCCACTTCCTTTTTCATTGTTTCAAGAAAAAGATACTGCTTTGTCTAAACCAAACTCTGACCAATTTGAGGAGCATTTACTTGCCTGTGGTGTTTTATAACTCATTCAGTCATTTTCCTTTAATTTAGTCTCTTATTTATCAGGGGTCACTGGAGCGAAATAAAACAGCTCTTGTTTTAACTGTGTTGATCTATTTAAAAACTTTGCCGTATAAAAATGAACCACTCCAAGAAAAGAAACAATGCAGCAATTTTAATGCCTGTTTAATCCTTCTAAGTGTGATGGAGGCCATGTTCTTTAGCCTCCTTGTTAGAGCAACCGACTCCCATCCGGAAGGTTGCCGGTTCGATCCCAGCTTGGAGCGGGTTGAGCGGTGTAGAGCCGGTGGGGTTACATAAGCACTCTAATATTTCCAGATTAATTTCCAGATATTTTCAATCAGGTTTAGGTTGGGATTCTGGGCTGCCATTTTATTTTCCATTCTTTTTAGTATAAAGATATCTAAACCAAATTCAGATCAATGTGAGGAGCATTTACTCAGACATGACTTGTTTTAATCGATTTATTCATTTTTCTTCAGCTTTGCCCTTCCAGCCGCAACCCAGTACTGGGACACACCCACATACTTACACATTAACACAAACAATCATACATTCATTCATTCATTCATCCATTTTCCTTCGACTTAGTCCCTGATTTATCAGGGGTCACCACAGTGGAATGAACCACCTACTACTCCAGCATGTGTTTTATGCAGCGGATGCAATTCCAGCCGCAACCCATTACTAGGAATCACCCATAAACTCACTCATTAGCACAAACACTCATGCATTCATTTATTAATTTATTCATTCATTTTCCTTCAGCTTAATCCCTGATTTATCAGGGGTCACCACAGTGCAATGAACCACCTACTACTCTGGCATGTGTTTTACGCTGCGGATGCCCTTCCAGCTGCAACCCATTACTTGGAAACACCCATAAACTCACACATTAGCACAAACACTCATGCATTTATTCATTAATTTATTCATTTTATTTTCCTTCGGCTTAATCCCTGATTTATCAGGGGTCACCACAGTGGAATAAACCACCTACTACTCCGGCATGTATTTTATGCAGCGGATGCAATTCCAGCCGCAACCCATTACTGGGAAACACCCATAAACTCACACATTAGCACAAACACTCATGCATTCATTCATTCATTAATTTTCCTTCGGCTTAATCCCTGATTTATCAGGGGTCACCACAGCGCAATGAACCACCTACTACTCTAGCATGTGTTCTATGCAGTGGATGTCTTTTCAGCTGCAACCCATTACTGAGAAACACCCATACACTTACACATTAACACTAACACTCATTCATTCATTTTCCTTCAGCTTAATCCCTGATTTATCAGGGGTCACCACAGTGCAATGAACCACCTACTACTCTGGCATGTGTTTTACGCAGCGGATGCCCTTCCAGCTGCAACCCATTACTAGGAAACACCCATAAACTCACACATTAGCACAAACACTCATGTATTCATTCATTAATTCATTCATTCATTTTCCTTCGGCTTAATCCCTGATTTATCAGGGGTCACCACAGTGGAATGAACCACCTACTACTCTAGCATGTGTTTTATGCAGTGGATGTCTTTTCAGCTGCAACCCATACTTGGGAAACACCCATACACTTACACATTAACACAAACACTTATTCATTCATTTTCCTTCGGCGTAATCCCTAATTTATCAGAGGTCACCACAGCGCAATGAACCACCTACTACTCTGGCATGTGTTTTTTATGTAGCAGATGCCCTTCCAGCTGCAACCCAGTACTGGAAAACACTCAAACACACTCATTTACACACACAATCATACTCTAAGGCTAGTTTACTTCATTCAATTCACTTATACTGCATCTCTTTTTTGCTGTAGGGGAAACTGGAGCACCCGGAGGAAACCCATGTATGCTACTTCAGAATTAGCTTGCTTGCATAAATTTTTACACGTATGGATTTTTAGCAACATTTTGGAAACACAAAGCAGGAGAGCGTGAAATGCACACAAAGAGCATAGACAAACTCAGTCAGCCTCCTTCTCTGGTAACCATAAACCGGTTTATCTAATCTCCCCGAGGAGCTGGAAGACTCGTTCTCCACATGCATGACAAGCGCAGGCACTGGAGGATCTAGATAAAAACGAACTCGCAGGCTTTGGGATTAGACTTTAGGAAGCTTCCACAACAAGTGTTCAACAAGGTTGGGCTCAGCAGGAGAGCGAGAGACGCAAATAATTAAACACTAGGGAAAGTGCGCGTTCATTGGGGCTTCGGCTCAGGCCTGATGTGTGACAGAGACGATGAGGCATTGTTCATATGGCAGTGTGCAGATGGTGTAAAGCACAACATGTGGAGGTGGCCCATCTGCTGCTCAGGGCTTGATCCTGTGTTTTCTGAATGTCGAGAAAGGCTGGAAACATCATTAAGAGTTAATTGAGACAGTGAATGATGAACACGTTCAAATGATAGGCTCTTTAAAGTCCACATGAACCAGAAGCTGAGACAGTTTTTTTTTTTTTTTTTCATATTGTTACGCAGCTTTTAGAGAAACAGATGTTAAATGAGAAAACAGTGGGCGTGGCTTGCTTTATCGACTGCGAGCTGATTGGATGTAGTAGAGTTATTAAAACTTAACAGACACAGACGATGCCTCCTCATTCATCTCTCCCCAGACACGCTCAATAACGTTCATGTCTGGTGACTGGGCTGGCCAATCCTGGAGCATCTTAAACTTCTTTGATTTCAGGAGCTTTGATGTGGAGGCTGAAGTATGAGAAGGAGCACTATCCTGTTCAAGAATGTGCCCTCTCCTGTGGTTTGTAATGTAATGGGCAGCACAAATGTCTTGATACCTCAGGCTGTTGATGTTGATCATCCACTCTGCAGATCTTTCGCACGCCCATATACTGAATGTAACCCCAAACCATGAATTTTCCTTCACCAAACCTGACTGAATTCTGTGAGAATCTTGGGGCCATCAGTTCCAGTAGGTCTTCTGCAGTATTTGTGATGATTGGGATGCAGTTCAACAGATGATTCATCAGAAAAATCTACCTTCTGCCACTTTTCCATATGATCAACAAGATATTATTTGTTGCTCTTACAACTAGAATTTTGTCAGGTAGTGTATGTGGAGGAGTCTCATCTGCTGCTGCTTGGGCTTGATCCTGCACTTTCTGAATGTCAAGGCTGAAAACATAATTTAGAGTTAATTAAGACAGTGAATAGATTTAAAAGACAGGTTCTTTAAAAGTTATTGAGTTATGGGATATTGCTTTGTTTTTTATTAGAATGTTAACCAGTGAGATGCTCATTGAGTCATTTTATAGAAACAAAATATATATTTCACATATATATATTTTTTTAAAAGAGAAAGATATATATATATATATATATATATATATATATATATATATATATATATATATATATATATATATATATATATATATATATATTAGTTTGTAAAATATCACCAATTCATTCACATGCATTCAATTAAACATGCAAAAAAATTATACATGCACAGAGCACGTCATTACTAAAATACATTTGAATATATGCATTGTGCTGAACTTCACAATGAATAAGGTTCAGCACTGTACTCAGAATGAAGTGTCATTGACCCGGCCTGCACATCACAGCACAGAGATATCTCAGAGCAGCAGTTCATTCTCCATCTCAACCTGCGCCGAGTCTCTCACAAAATATCCTACATAATGTCTATGATAATCAAAATGCATTTCCTACATATTTGGCATTAAACCCGATAACCCAGGCCACAAATGCATGCAGAGAATCTTAAATAAACAGCTTCAACGCTTCTGATTTCCACTCGCATTTGCTGTTTTTTTCCGTATTTTGGGAAGAAAAAAGTCAAATGTATTATCCGAACAAAACTGATAGGATCCAAACACCATTAATATTCATCCATCCACACAAGGATAAAGTGTATACAGTTTAAAGTACACTATCTGTACACTCTGATTCACATCCGCTGTTTAATTCATGACTTCTTACAGTAGAAAAAATACACTTAAAAAAAAAGCATGCATTATCTAAGATTGGACCACAACAGATGGCTTGTAATAGAAACCACTGAGATAAACTCAAACTTTTGGGTTGTACTTCAGTTGTGGATTATAATTATACCCAAGACTCAGTGGTTTTTAAAGCAGTGTAACTATGGAACATTCAAAAATTTGTTTCTGTTGCTAAGGTTTCATGAATCCTTCAAGGATAAGGCAGAATTCATTGTGACAGACTGTATTGTATGGCTTATAATCTTGCAAGACTGAAAATATTATTCTTTCAGTTTATAAATATATAAATCATTGTTATACAATAACTTGCCTAATAACCCTAGGCAGGTTAGGGTTATTAGGTAAGTTATTGTATAACAATGGTTTTATCTGTAGACTTTTAAAAAGTGTATAGCTTAACAGGGCTAATAATTTTTACCTTAAAATGTGTTTTTTTTTTTATTTAATTTAATTTTTTTTAAGTCTTATTTGCTTTATTTTGGCTAGAATATAAGCAGTTTTTAATAAAAAAAAAAAAAACATTTTAAGGAAAAAACTATTAGCCCCTTTAAGCAATTTTTTCCAGAGTCTACAGAATAAACCATTGTTATACAATAACTTGTCTAATTACCCTAACCTGCCTAGTTAACCTAATTAACCTAGTTAAGCCTTTACGTGTCAAGCTGTATAGAAGTAATAAGTTATCAGAAATGAGTTATTAAAGCTATTATGTTTAGAAATGTGTTGAAAAGTCTTCTCTCTGTTAAACAGAAATTGTAAAAAATAATAAAAATAAACAGGGGGACTAATAATTCAGGGGGGCTAATAATTCTGACTTCATATATATATATATATATATATATATATATATATATATATATATATATATATATATATATATATATATATATATATATATATATATATATATATATAATGTATTTACACACACACATGCATATGCTTATGCACACAAACAAAAACAGATCCAGTAAAGGTGTAAAACTAATTGTATTATAGTATTTATACCCTATGGTGTATGTTTAATTTATATTTTATAATTAATTTATTTCATATTTTCACACATTATTCACCAACCTTGCTATATTTTTATACTATTATTTATTTACTATTACAGTATTTAGCCATTTGGCTTTTGTTTTCATGCTTTTATAATGTTAATTTATCTATTTGTTTATTATGTATTTGTAATGCGTTAGCAAATGCCAATAATGGTATTGATAAAATACTTTATTCACACATTATTCACCTGCCAAGCTATATTTTTTCTTACTATGATTTATATACTATTACAATGTTTTGCATTTTGGCTTTTATTTTTATACTTTCAGGGGTCATAGTTTTTTATGTTTATTTATGTATTTGTTTATTTAATACTTAAACTGCTTAAACTGCCTTAGCAAAAATAAAATTAAATACTAACAACAACAACAACAATGATAATAATAATAATAATAATAATAATAATAATAATAATAATAATAATAAATGGCAATGATAACAACAACAACAACTTTTATTATTATTATTGTTATTATTATTATTATTATTATTATTATTATTATTATTATTATTATTATTATTTAATGAATACACAAACAAATAAATAAATAAATAAATAAATAAATAAATAAATAAATACATACATACATACATACATACATACATACATACATAAATACATAAACAAATAAATAAATAAATAAATAAATAAATAAATAAATAAATAAATAAATAAATAAATAAATGATGATAGTGTATGGGTGTTTCCCAGTACTGGGGTGCAGCTGGAAAGGTAAAGCTGGTCGCACACCAGAAGCGCCACTCGGATGTGCCACACGCAGCGCCATGCATTTCAGAATTCTAAACATAGGTAAACATTCATAAACATAGTACCGCAAGTCGGCAGGTGTCTGCGGTGCCCAGCCATGTCTCAGGACACTGTTCATATTTCTGCTGCGCCACAGAGCGCCATCTGATTAGTTTCATTTTAAATAGCATGCAAATGTGCGTGTGTAATGTGTGATACTTTCAACTGTCATGTGCATGACATGTCGCAGCGCCGAGAGGCGCATCCAGTGTGTGACACCCTTAAGGGTGTAAAACATATGCTGGAATAGTTGGCGGTTCATTCTGCTGTGGCAACCCCTGAAGAAAAAAGGGAGTGAGCCAAAGGAAAAGGAAAGAATACAGGGATATTTTACCATGAAGGGTAAATTTTATAAACTGTTCATCACATGTATCATTTGCTAATGCAAGACGATTATTTCTCTCATTTTCTTTTTCTTTTGTTTTGAAGCTCCGCACAAGTAGCCATCGACTTAAACTAAAGTTCAATGTATATTGAGCTGAAATATAGTATACAGTATATCTTTGCACCGAGTGTCTTACTGAAGTGTTGAGTTCAGAGATCCTCAACCTCCTCTAGAAACGTTTTCATTGTGCATTGGCACATCTCTCTACTGTGTGTGTTTGTGATGTGTTTCAGCAAAAGGTCAGCCGGATACATGAGCTGAAGCCTGAATCTGCCCTGGTGTTAGCTGTCCTCCGCCGAGCAATTATGGCAACTGAATTACCATGGCTTGCAAGGTTGTCTAGGATCATTACCAATTAACCTTTAGGGACGCCTGGCACCGCGTTTGAGCGTGTTTTGTCAGGGAAACAAAGGGGACAGGAAGGAAAACACTGGTCTAAATTATCCAGAGCTTGACAACACACAATTACTAACTAATTATCCAGAAACTCGAGTCCTCTGCTGTGCTGTGGTGGCCGTCGTGCAGACCATAATACTGCAAAATGTTGTCTCTTAAATGATCGTGGGTTCAGGAGAAGTTCAGCTCAATCATGAGCATTTGTTAATAAAAATGAATACTGCTCTGTGATTCAAATGAATCAGTCAGAGTGATTCACTTTGATTCACTGATTTAGATGATTCAGTCTGGCTATCTCGGTGTCCGGATTTCAAGTTATTCAGATAAGCCATTGAATTAAATTATTTGGTTAAAGTTGATTTTTAGCAAATGATTCACTAAATTATATAATCCAGTCAGAGTGATTCTTCAAATAATGTGTCATTGATTCAGTTGATCCAGTCAGACAGAGTCTCCAATTAATGATTCACTGATTAATAGTATCTAGTCTAGAAATGTGTGCAATCCAGGAGTAACTGAATCAAATGATCTGATTAGAGTTGATCTTCAGTAAATGATTCACTAAATCATACAATCCAGCCAGAGGGAGTCTCCAATTTATGATTCACTGATTCAGATGAACCGGCCTGGGAATCGAAAGATCTTGTTTAATCCACAGTAAAGGATTTACTAATACCATCCAGTGAGTCTCCAGTTAATGTGTCATTGATTCAATAAATCCAGTCAGAGAGAGTCTCCAATTAATGATTCACTGATTCAGATGATCCTCACACTCAAAAGTATAAACTTTTCCTTCACAAAAAAAGTACATACTTTTAGGGTGTAGTATATGTAAACGAATTGGGACGCAGAAACAGTTCTGTTTTGTAGTCCTAGTAGTCAGTCTTTAAGCAGCATCAGCTGTTTGAGTCTACAATTATGGGGATCTAGGCCAGGTGTGTAAGTGGTGCATGACTGGACCTTGTAGTCCATTTAATGGCGGATTTGTAGTCTGTTGTGATCAGCGTGTTTACCAGCGATCTGCACAGGCTGGATCGCTGATAATCATAACAGCTATATTATTGCCAATGGGTGGAGGTATCTGGCATCTCTTTAAATGCAAATGACCTGCTTGCATCTTTCAAGAAGAGGGCGGAGCCTTTACAGATCATGCCTTGCTTCAGCAAAAAGAAGCAAAACATCTGCCTGTGTCTGAAAATATCAATTTAAATGTGTTTTTGACTTGTTTGTAGAACTTCTTCAGACTCATACAACCAAATTATTCACTAAATGAATTGTTTCAGGGTTTCTAACATATACAAATATGTTTTAATACTGTGATAAATGTATTGATCATTGCTGTTTCATATTATTAAACACATTAGCTACCATTAGTCTACTGCCCTGTTTGATTTATTTCAGGTTTTTGTGACTGACTGTTATCTACAACAGCCTGAAAGACTAAAGGATTGGTTACAGGTATTTGTCGGATATAAAAGAAGGTGGACACTTAAAGATGAGTGACCGCTTAAAGCTGCCTGTCACATAAACAAATGGTAAAAATAATTTAGGAGACACGCAGGAGCCGTTCATCCAGAACAGACTTCTGACTCAACACTTTCAGTTCCAGCGTTTGACAGCCAGCTTCACATCTCACATCAATTTAAGGCTCATTTGCTGCAGACAACCTTCTACTGTCTAGTACTTTGGCATATGTTTCTTTCCCGGAAAACATATCTTCAGTATATCATCATCTTTAACTAAAAGATTACTTGAGAATTGGGAACACTGGGGTTTTTAAACTGCTATTTGAGCATATTTAAAAATACTTTAAGGATGCGTTAAATTAGAGTTGTTTTAGGATAACTGACATACAATTTTACTCAAATTAATATTTTGTATACTTTAATTTTATTTCTTTTTTTAATTGATTTTAATTTATTTTTAGGGACATCATAATAAACTAAAGATATTTACAGTATACAGTTGAAGTCAGAAATATTAGCCCCCCTTTAAAATGTTTTTTTTTTTTTAATCTTTTTTAAATATTTCCCTAACGATGATGAACAGGGCAAGGAAATTTTCACAGTATGTCTGATAATATATTTTTTTTTCCTGTATAAAGTGTTATTTGTTTTATTATTAGTTATTTGATTTGTTCTATCTATCTATCTATCTATCTATCTATCTATCTATCTATCTATCTATCTATCTATCTATCTATCTATCTATCTATCTATCTATCTATCTATCTATCTATCTATCTATCTATCTATCTATCTATCTATCTATCTATCTATCTACCTGTCAGTCAGTCAGTCAGTCAGTCAGTCAGTCAGTCAGTCAGTCAGTCTGTCTGTCTGTCTGTCTGTCTGTCTGTCTGTCTGTCTGTCTGTCTGTCTGTCTGTCTGTCTGTCTGTCTGTCTATCTATCTATCTATCTATCTATCTATATATATATATATATATATATATATATATATATATATATATATATATATGCAACAAGCAGAGAGACACTACAGTTTGACAAATATTACTGCTATTAGACAACAAAACGTATTTTTGAGGCCTTTTTTTCCGAAAATGTAGTTGTTTAGATTGCAACTATGCAGTTTATTTGTAAGAATAGTGCCTATTTTAAAATATTTACAATTTCTGAAAGATTATCTCCCGTAATTTCACCCACCCCCCTCTTTGTTATCGTCTGTAAACACACCCGGGTTGCCAACTTTGGTACAGTACCCGATCGCAGCGGCCGCCCATAACCCGCTGCATCCTATCCCGATTCTCAACAGTGTTATTTAGAGACCTCACCCCCGAACACCCCTGCCCCCAGTCTTCTGTATTTTCAGAGACATGATGGCAGGTATGCTGGAAAGTGATATTCTAAGTTAATCTCTCTCTTTTGTATGTTGTATTGCTGTATTTATATCAATTTGCTCGCATATCAGGAATGGTTGTTGAGTTGGCTGAAAGAAAGCAAAGTCTGATTGAGTTCATCGTTTTTCCTTATCGCAAACACAAAAGCAGTCTGGTATTGATTTCGTCGCTTTTTTCTGTGTTAATTATTGCGACATTCCGATTGCAAAAGAGAAATACTGTAGACTGTAACACTGTAAGAAGATTTCTCTGTAGATGGATGGCATTTCATGTCACGTCCAACCTTTATAATCTTAAAGTGTGAGCAAAATCAGCTGTTTTGACGTTGGTGAATTAGTTACAGCTTCTGCTGTTCTGACGTCAGCTACAGATGTGAAGGAATGGCGGAAGAAAGTAGTTCCTAATAAAAAGGGTTAATTAGACTCTCCGTGTTTGATATTCTTATTTATATACACGATTGTGCCATCGGACTGTTGTATAAAAGCAATATCACACTCGTAGCAGTGCGATATGGCCGTATATCAGCACTGGTGGGACACGTGCGGCCTTGTGCCAACGCACACCTCCCACCAGTGCTGATATACAGTCATATCACACTACTACTCATGTGATATTGCTCATATATAGATAGATAACAGACACATCATCCTCACCATTTCTGTTTGTTGTCTAAATTTGTCAAAAAAGAGTTGGAGGGGCGGGGCTAACATAATTAACCACGCCCCTCCAACTCTCTTTTTGAAAGCAAAACCTCAGGCAGATGTAATCTGAACTAAAAACATTTTCAGATTTGAATGAAAGATTACAAGCGTGAACACTTCTTTTTCTTTATAATATCATGCACAGATGCATTGTTCACTGCAAAACTAGCAATGTGAGCTACCAAAGTCAATATGTTTGGTTTTGATTTCATTTGTGGGAGGCACGATGGCTCAGTGGTTAGCACTGTCACCTCACAGCAAGAAGGTAAATAATAAGATTTCATTTGTACTTTAAATGAGTTCATGTTAAACATCTCTGCTTATGCACGGATCTCACACTGAATGGAAAAGCAACAATTTATGAATAGCTCTTGAGTGTGTGTGCTCAAACGGTGACCTTTTGATTGAGCTGTTTTGCTCGGGTTTCAGCGCAGGAGTGTGTGTGTGTGTGTGTGTGTGTGTGTGTTGGTGTGTGTGAGGCACTGGAGCGTTTCCGAGAGGGTGACTGGACGGCTGCATGTGTGTGTCTATGGACTGGCCTTCTGCATATGCCTCAGAGAGCATCAGGCAACCGCAGTCACATCCACAGGCTGAGCAAGTGTTTGCATGTTGCGTTTTTTGTCTCCGAGCAGCTGTCAGTATCTTTCAAGAAGCATCGGACGTGAAGCCTTGGCTCTTCTCTTCGCAGCTGTGTTGCATTGCCAGTTTGCTCGCTGAGGATTGTCAGCTTTTTTATTTGCATTTGTTTCCCGGCCAATCAAAGCTTTTCGCCTGTAGTCCGACGATCCAGCAT
The DNA here is from genome assembly GCF_052040795.2 of Danio rerio. NCBI lineage: Eukaryota > Metazoa > Chordata > Actinopteri > Cypriniformes > Danionidae > Danio > Danio rerio. The sequence goes on along the minus strand of NC_141021.1, from coordinate 5,656,949 downwards.
AAAGAGACAGAATTTCCTCCCACTTCACTGGGGATGAACCCTCAGCTTGAGCTGCCCTTTAGACCCGGGTGCTGCATCCTCGGGTCTGCCGATGTCACTCGCAATATTTATGACTTTCGTCTAGTGGTCCGAATTTCAGTTTGAAAATGGTACAGCGTGTTAAAGAGACAGTTCACACATAAATATACATTTGTTTTTATTAATAAATGATTATATTTTTTATTCACAAATAAAAAAAAAATAAAAAAATATATATATATTTTTAACTTATTTATTTATATATTTATTTATTTATAAATTTTGTTCCTGGCTTTAAATTTTTTTGGTTTTAGGTTATTTATGTAATTTGAAGCAAAGAGTTAGCAGTATGCTAAATAAAATAAAATGGTAGTAATAACAACAACAAAAACAACAACAACAATAACTATAATAATAATAATAATAATAATAATAATAACAACAATAATGATAATAACAGTAATAATAATAATAATAATAATAATAATAACAACAACAACAACAACAACAACAACAACAACAACAACAACAATAATAATAATAATAATAAAATAATAATTATTATTAATATTATTATTATTATTATTAGTAGTAGTAGTAGTAGTAGTATTAGTATAATCATTTACATAATAATAATAATAATAATAATAATAATAATAATAATAATAATAAAAATAAATATTAAGCACCACAACTTGTTTGCATTATTTTATAAATAAAGAAATTGATATTAAACTTGGATATTAGAATCATTTTTGAAAGATCATGTGACAATGATTATTAGACAAACAGTTTTACTGTTTTAATTTTTTTTTTACTGTATTTTTATTTAAGTAAATGCAGTCTTTCTAAGTGTAAGATTTAAAAAAAAGATTTAACTAGGGTTAGTTTTTAAAGAGCCTGAAACAAAACCTGGTGACGCATTGGCGCAGTGGACAGCACGCTCGCCTCACATCAAGAGCGTCGCTGGTTCGAGCCTCGGCTAGGTCATTATTATTACTATTATAGGTCACTATTACCATTATAATTATTATTTTATTTATTTCTTTTTTGAAACCTCAAATTTAAAAAAAAATAATTTTCAGGTTCAAAAGTTAAAAATAACAAGATTTATTTTAAATATTTACTTTTGCATAATAAAAGTCTTTACGTTTTATCAAATTAATGCATCGTTTCTAAATTAAATAAATAATTTCTTTACACACATACACACGCATGCACAAAGGAGAATAGAGTTCAGACAGAGTTCAGAAACAGCGCTCACTCATACACAAACTAACTCTTGCTGGTGCGACTTTGTAACTTTGCAGACCTTTTTTATTCTGAAAAAGCAACATTGCACAACAAAGGAACTTGAAAGTGCATTCTCCATCCATTATTCACAGTTTAATACAGGAATAAATATTCCTGTCTCTAAAGGGTTTAGATTAGCCCTCATAATGCCAACGCTGATGCCAAAGGAGATAATTAGCTTTATTATTTCCTTGTCATCTGTGATAGCATGCATATTATTCCATATGAGATCTCCTTATCTGTGCTGATGGTCTGAGCAGATATTTCAGGTTGTTCCTCTGATGTGGAGCACACGGCTCAATCTACTGAAATATCCAGGGGCTCAGGAGCTTCTCAGCTGACAGGTGGGTCAACACTCACGCTGGGCTCCAAGAGGCTATCACCGCTGTGACAGAAAGCGCTAGAAAGAGGAATAGAAAGAGCTGGAGAGAGGCAGAGTAGACAGAAACAAGGGAAGAGAGCCTCTTTCAACAGACTGACACAGCAACACAAATGTAAGTGTCAGCCCAGAAGCATCATTCAGGGATATGGAAGATGTATGATGGGGTTCTGCGGTAATGGGCAAATCATGAAATTTATGGGCACATATAATAAGCTATATATATATATATACATATATATATATATATATATATATATATATATATATATATATATATATATATATATATATATATATATATATATATATATATATATATATATATATATATATATATCTTACATTTTGCAGTTTGGGCCCTGAGGGTCCACTTATGGCCGGTTTCCACTGAGGTATGGCTCGGTATGCTTCTATGTTTGTTAAAGTTACCAAAAATCAAATGTATTGCGCCACTTTTTGGGTACCCTACGAGATGTGACCTGAAACCAAAAACTAAAAATCAAAACCATTTGATCCATATTTATTATTTTAGCCCAAAAACCGCGTAACTTCAACCTTCCAGAACTTTTTGTGTGATGGTTAGTCTTCTTCTGCCTTTTGGGCGCTACAGCAGGTGCCTTTGACTGTGCAGAACGTTTTGTCGACATTGGCGGGTGAAAACTTAACATACAGTACAGCACTTCATAGTCATACTGCTATCGATCTAAGATTTATGTAAATTTGGCAGGCTGAATGCATTCTGTACTGTACAGGAGACATGACCAGGTGGAGATTGATTGACGATGGTCTACAGCCAATCAGGATACAGAACACAATGCTCAAATCAAGATGCAGAAAGCAATGCGCTATAGAAAAAATGTGCGAAACAGTTTTGTCTGGTTCTCGAATATATATATATATATATATATATATATATATATATATATATATATATATATATATATATATACACACACACACACACACACACACACACACACACACACACACACACACACATATATATATATATATATATATATATATATATACAACAGTTCTGTCTGGTTCTCAAATCTGATTGGCTGATAGCCGTGCAATATTCTGCAATATCAGAACTCCTACAGCCTCTTTACCCTTTGTGTATTACTCCGCCAACATACAGCCAGCAAAAAGCCGACACTACAGATCTAAAGTTTAAATGATGCACGCTCAATTGTTAAACTGTCAGCTTATGATTTGAATCCGCAAGAAAATAGTTCCTCATACAAAAGGGTTTTTGAGACTCTCCATGTTTGATTTTGTTTTTATATACACAATTATGCCGTCAAACTGTTGTATAAATGCAATATTACACTGCGGCCTCGTGCCAACGCACGCCTCCCACCAGTGCCGATATACAGCCATATCGCACTGCATCCCACTTCAGATCCCACTACAGCCTCTAAAATTCTTATTAATTACCATTTTAAACCAGGGATGCCCAAATTCAGTCCTGAAGTGCTGGAGTCCTGCAGAGTTAGCTCCAACTTCCTTCAACAAACCTGCCTGGAAGTTTAGTGTACCTAGAAAGAGATTAGCTGGTTCAGGTGTGTTTGATAGGGGTTGAAACTAAAATATGCAGGACACTGGCCCTATTATTAACTAAGCATTACTTGCATTTAATTCAAAATCACTTTATGTACATTTAATTTGAAGTGAACATCTCGTCTTTAAGCTTATTACAAGTAATCTAAATAAAAGCCTATATCTTAATAAATGTCTTTATAATGTCTTTTTATATATCTTAATAAATCTTAATAAATGCAAATGTGATTACATTAAAATGTTTGCGAGGAGTTTCAAAAGATTCCATGTAGAGTAAATGGTGAGCGTTTTAGGTCATTTATTACTACTTTATTTACAGATTACTATTTTATTTCCTGAAAATACAGAGCTGGTTGTTTGTGACGCTGATGACTCAAAAAAAAAAAAGCTCAAAGAAAGCTCATCATCACCGCTGACAAACCCTGTTGTAGTCAGCTGCTTACCGAGAGTGAAACTTGCCATCCATTCAGCATAAAACCAATTATATTTCTGCAAAATGTCAGGCGAACAATGTTTAAACCACTTCATACGCCATAGCTTTTGACAAATGAACATATCACAATGCATTTTAATACACTTTTGTTCAGCGAGAGCCATTTAAAAAAACAAAAAAAATAAATAAATCTATGAATAGTTTGGAGCTCCAGTCAGATTTTTTCTTGGCAGTGCAGCGCAGCTTCACACTGAGGCCACTTTTGAGGACCAACATGTATGATTCAGGCTTTTTATAAAGCTCTACGCTCATTAAATGAATTCCCCAAACCACCTGCTTACTTCTAATGCTGTTTTGCTTATTTAGAAGTTGTTTATTTCGCAGACGCATTAGGGCGAAGTCTACTGTAAATTAAACGTCGCCCATGCGAGAGGTCATTTGTTATCGGGGCCCTTGGGATTTAATGAGTCAGTAATGCTTCATGCACACGCCGTCTTTTCTTCATGATGTGAGGTAAACGCGGAGCTTCTTCTTTTAGCTTTTGTTCACAAACATGCATACATACACTGCATGACCACCCATACGACTAAACAATACCACCATTTGTACACACTTAACAGCAATGCTCATTAGTCCTATAGCGTGCATCAACCTGCCTTTTATAAATCTATATATAGTAAAAAAAGCAAAACAAAATAAAAATATCTATCTATCTATCTATCTATCTATCTATCTATCTATCTATCTATCTATCTATCTATCTATCTATCTATCTATATATATATATATATATATATATATATATATATATATATATATATATATATATATATATATATATGTTCTGTTGAATACAAAATAATATATTTAGAAAATTGTTAGTATCCAAACAGTTGACATTCGATGGTCACTGTTGACTTACATAGCAGCGATCATCAATTGGCAATGGAAATCAGTAGTGTGCAATCATTCTGGGCTGGATTTGCTTATTCCCCCAATGAATGTCGGGTTTAAGGTTGAGGTTTGGGGCCAGACCTCCTTTTTTAAAAATCTTACAATTTCGTAAAACTGAATTTGTAAGAATTAGCCACTAAACTGACAAAATGTAAAAAAAGTTTCGTTTTCTTGTGAGATTGGGCTGGATTTGCTCATTCCCTCAGTCACTGTCAGGTTTTAGGAGGTGTTTTGGTGCCACGCCTTCTTTTTTAAAAAATCGTAAATCTTCGTGCAACTGAATTTGTAAGAATTAAATAAACTGACAAAATGTAAAATAGTTACGTTTTCTTGTGAGATTGGGCTGGAGAGGGAAAAAAAAAAACTTCACCAGTTTGTTGCCTTGCCTTCTTTAAAAAAAAATTGTACCAATAAATTTGTACGGATTCCCAATAAACGGGAAAAATGTAAAATAGTTACATGTCCTCGTAAGATTGGGCTCATTCCAACCAATTAAGGTTAAGTTTAGGGGTGGGGTTTGGTGCCATGCCTAATCCAATCATATTCAATTGTATGAATTTGTTCAAATTAGCCCCTTCTCTGACAATAAATAAAATAGTTATGTTTCCTCATGAGATCTGGGCCTTTAGATCCACCTCTAAAACCACTTCTAGTTTTTTCACTTTCATGACCCATGAAGCAGCTGATGTGATTTGAAACGCTGTTGACTGATGCGTGATACAAATAAAATTATTTTTTTACCTACTCAAAGCTCATCTCCTGGTTCATACGTCAATTACTCAAACTTTTAGCAGTGGCCGACGTCCAATGGCCGCTGGCAGATCCACAGACTGTGAAGGTGCTCAACACAAACTCAAGCATGCTGGAAAAGTCCCGCGGGCTCTGGAAGGTGAGATACAAACCCACATCACCGCTGCCAGCCAATTAGAAAAATGACTCCCTGATCTCCGAACGCAGCCTCTCAATGGGCAGATTCTGGGAAATGTGATCTCACTGTAAGTGTGAGGGAAAAGTTGAATAAGTTTAGTTATTAGTGCATGTCAGATGCTCAGCAGGATTTTCCCATCCTGTTGGCTGCTGTGAGCAAGATGGCACTTAGTCACAGATGTTGAGTATGAGTTATTCAGAGTGCACAGATTGGTTTTAAACCAATCCAATTATACAATTAAAAATTATAAAAAAGCATATGGATAGGCCCCAAAATTTTTTATCTACATGTAAAGAATATAATAATAATAATAATAATAATAATAATAATAATAATAATAATAATAGTTAGTATTACTATTATTATATTATATTATTATTATTATTATTATTATTATTATTATTATTATTTAATAATAATAATAATAATAATAATAATAATAATAATAATAATAATAATAATAATTTTTATTATTATTATTATACTGCTAATAATGAATAATTGTGATATTTTTATTTTATTACTATTATAATTATTATTATTATTATTATTAACAGTTTTTATTAAAATAAATACAATTAAAAACAATATTTAAAAATACAATTATGATATATTCTTATGTATTTGTCTATGCATGTAAATAATAAATATGAAATTTAAATATGATATATACATTTTTATTGTGCAATAAACTCCTAAACGCAATGTCTTAATGCATTAAACATACACAATTGCATGTATAATGTGAGAGACACAGTGTTTGCCATTTAAAATGTGGAAATACTCTCTGTATCTATGTGGCAAACGACTCCAAATGTTCCTGACTGTCACAAGCAATCTTTTGAGCCAATAAGATTCACTTTCACCTCCATAAAGCCGGCTGTCAGAATAAAGCTTTGCCTTCTTCTGTTCATACCTGACTAATTCAATAGTGCTGAATATTTTTAGACAGTAGCTTTAAGGCGAGACACACTGCAGGCAGAAAGACTGGCTTTCATGCAGCTGTCAGTCTGGAGATTTAGGCCTCTTTGGCTTCTCATTAAGTGTTTTTTATCTATGTAAAGAAAAACTGTGAAAAACACTTTTAACTATTTTGCTACACACTGTACATTTGTATCTGTAGATTTCAATTACAGTAAATATTTTTTTTATAAATCCCCACTTGAGCAGCAATAACTTAAAGCAACACTTTTATTTATATCTGCACTCTGAAAGGGATGAGTTCATATGTAATTTGGCTGATTATTTACAACATTTTATTTCTACCAAAAAACAAGAGTGAGAAATGTATTAGATGTTTAGCCTTCCTAAGGAATTTTTATTGTGTTTTAAATTTGATTGATTGATTGATTGATTAATTGATTGATTGATTGATTGATTGATTGATTGATTGATTGATTGATTGATTGATTGATTGATTGATTGATTGATTGATTGATTGATTGATTGATTGATTGATTGATATATAGCAATCATACAGTTGAAGTCAGAATTATTAGCCCCCATTGACTTTTTTTATTCTTTTTAAAATATTTTCCAAATGATGTTTAGCAAAGCAAAGAAATTATAATAGTATGTTTTATAATATTTTTTCTTCTGGAGAAAGTCTCATTTGTTTTATTTCGACTAGAATAAAAGCTGTTTTTAATTTTTTAAACACCATTTTAAACACCAAAAATCTGCTCTCCGTTAAACAGAAATTAGGGGAAAAATAAACAAGCAGTCTAATAATTCAGGGGGGCTAATAATTCTGACTTCAACTGTATATATATATATATATATATATATATATATATATATATATATATATATATATATATATATATATATATATATATATATATATATATATATATATATATATATATATATATATATATATATATATATATATATATATATATATACAGTTGAATTTCGAATTATTACCCCCGTTTATCAGAGAAAATATTTTTTCAACACATTTCTAAACGTTATAGTTTTAACTAATAAAAACTAATAATAACTCATCTCTAATAACTAATTTGTTTTATCTTTGTCATGATGACAGTAAACAATATTTGACTAGATATTTTTTAAGACACTTCTACACAGCTTAAAGTGACATTTAAAGGCTGAACTAGCTTAATTTGGCAGGTTAGGGTAATTAGGCAAGTATTTGTATAGCGATGTTTGTTCTGTAGACAAACGAAAAAATATAGCTTAAAGTGGCTAATAATTTTGACCTTAAAATGGTGTTTAAAAAAATTTAAAACTGATTTTATTCTAGCTGAAATAAAACAAATAAGATTTTCTCCAGAAATAAAATGAAATATTATCAGTAATACTGTGTAAATAATTGAATAAATGAACCGTCAACTATTCCAGCATATGTTTTATGCAGCGGATGCCCTTCAAGCTTCAACCTAAAACAGGGAAAAAGCCATACACTCTCATTCACACACACACACAAATTAAAGCCAATTTTGTTCACCCAATTCACCTTTAGCGCATGTTTTTGGAGCACCCGGAGGAAACCCACACCAACACGGGAAGAACTGGCAAACTCCACACAGAAATGCCAAATGGCCCAGTCGAGACTCGAAACAGAGACGTTCTGCAGTGAGGCAGCAGTGCTAACCACTGAGCCACCATGCAACCCAACCTAGCTTTAACCAATGTTAATTTTGTTGAGCTAGAAAATGCATATGGTTATTATTATTATTACATTATACAATGTTTTTTATTTATTTATTTATTTATTTTTTAATGCAGTCAGTAGGGAAATCTTAATGTGTGTGTCTTATTCACCAGTGTGTCTTGCATTATCGCGGGTGGTTGAAGCAGGTATTTTTGGTGTTGTGCACATGAGTCATTGACTGCAGTGCTGGTAAAGGATAATAAAATGATTCATCATTTGGTGAGGTGAGATGAGAAACGTGTCGACCTGTTGCAAACCCTCATTCAACACGTTCAGACTGAAGCCAACCAGTGATCAAACTCAACCGCAGGATCATCCAATGACATTTGTTCAAGCCTGCGCACACATATTTGTTTATTTGCTCATGCTATTTACACAGGAGCGACATCCTTTGTTGGTCTTGGAACAATATTCCTGTCAGCGGCTTGTTGATGCTGTCTTTAAGCTTACGGATGTGATGGATTGATAGAAGTGTTGTTCCAGGAATAAAAAAAAAAAATAGCATGCTGATCCAAGAACATGTCTTTTTCTTGTTGTTGTTTGTTTGTTTCGCGCTGATTCTGAGACTGCACACACAGAGTGAAGTATCAAGCACAATTTCTGACTTGTTTTCTTCATTTTTGGTCTGTTATTCAATATCTGTCAACAATAGATACAAAATCACATTCTGTGCACTCAAGCAGTAGCTTTCAATATAATGCAATAATTAAATAAATAAGCATTTCACACTGAAGAATGAAGTGATGATGATAAATATTTAAAATTTCATCACATGGATAAATAACATTTTAAAATATATTCATTTGGAAAAGTAAGATGCATATCAAATTGCTTTGATATTGTCATATTGTTCTGAAAAATATAAAAAATTATTTATTTATTTATTTTATTTTATTTTATTATTTATTTAATTTACCTATCCATCTATTTATTTTAACTTATTTTTATGTATTTATTCATTTATTTTAATTATTCATTTTATTTATTTATTTATTTATTTATTTATTTTACTTTATTTATTTATTTCATTATTTTATTGATTTATTTAGTTATTTATTTATATAATTATTTATTTATTTCATTAATTACTTCTTAATTTCTTTTTTTCATTATTAATTTACTTATTGATTTATTTTTTTACTTATTTATTTATTTTATTTATTAAATAAAATATTTTATTTATTTAATAAAATATTTTATTATTTAATCAAATTTATTTATTTATTTATGCCAGCACTTGATAGTTCTAACTAGCACTTTTTATTCTATTATTTTCCAGCAATAAGCAAAATATTATTATTTAAAAAATAAACTTATTTATGAGAGGTTACCACAGCGGAATTACCACACCGTCAACTTATCCAGCATATGTGTTACGCAGCGGATGCTCTTCCAGCCACAATCCCAGTACAAAGAAACACCCATACACTCATTCAAACACACATTCATACACTACGGCCAATTTATTTCATTCACTTAACCTATAGCGCATGTGTTTGGACTTGTAGGGGAAACCGGAGTACCTGGAGCACGCCCGCCAACACAGGTAGAACATGCAAACTCCAAACAGAAACGCCAACTGGCCCAGCCGAGACTCGAACTAGTTACCTTCTTGCTGTGAGGCAACATTGCTAACCACTGAGTAACTGTGAAGCCCTTCATTTAAATATATATATATATATATATATATATATATATATATATATATATATATATATATATATATATATATATATATATATATATATATATATTTTTTTTTTTTTTTTTTTTTAGTATTTTTATTTATGTCAGCACTTGATAGTTCTGACAACTCTTTGTTAATTTATGTTCAGTATTTAGCAAAATATTCACATTTAACTAACCAACTGTTTATTCTTTTAAACAATATTTACTTCATGAGAATAAGAATATCATTTTTTAGAAATGTTTAATGACAAATGACATGACTTGGGAAAAGAAAAAAGTCTGATTGGCAAAATATGCAAAACAACAGAGACACATTTTGAAATGTTTCATCTAATTAATTTGAAATGTTTCATCTAATTATCTAGCAATAAATGCTACTTCAGTTCTGCTTTTTGAGTATGAATTATCAAATCCAGCAAAAGACATACAAATATTTAAGCCCTGTAAGGTTTTTACCACAAAGTCCTGTATGATTTTATATGCTTCTTTACTGCTGGATAATAATACTTTGCAAATAACAACTTCTACTAAAATAAAATAAAAAATAAAAGTGTTATTTTAAAGTAAGGTAAATAAAATAAAATAAAATAAACTTTTTTTCTTTAATTTTTCTTTCTTTCTCTCTTTTAATTTGTTCTTTCTCTCTTTCTTTCTTTCTTTCTTACAGAATTTTGAATATTATTTAATTAATAAACTAATCATTTATTGTTTATTCCCCAATTAATTTGTTAGTTCGTCCATTAATTCGTTCATTTGTTCATTCATTCGTTTGTCTTTTCGCTAGTTCATTCGCTAGTTTGTTCATACGTCCATTTGTTCATTCATTCGTTCGTTCCTTTGTTTGTGCATCGGCTCGTTTCTCCGTTCCTTTGTTCATTCCTTTGTTTTTTCGTTCGTTTGTTTTTTTATTTGTTTATTCTTTTGATTGTGCGTCTGCTTGTTCGTGCCTTTCTTCATTCGTTCTTTTGTTCTTTACTTTATTCATTCTTTTCTTTGTTCCTTCGATCATTCGTTCCTTCATTCAGTGTCTACATTTAATAGTGAGCAGTAATTGGCATAAACCAGTAAAAGAAGTAAATAATATTTGCAATTTGAAATTAATCAGATGATTTATTAACACATTTACACAATCTATGAATGCAGATCTATCCAACATGCAGTTTTAGATTAAATGTCTCTACGTTGTTTATGTCACCAGACATCAGTCAGCTTGTTTTATATATACACCATTTTGTAAATACAAGCAAAACAAAAATGATCTCTCCAGATTATCACATGTCTAAATGCCATCTTCAAAGCTAAATACAGCAACCAAACCTCCATCCATATTCCTAAAACACAGCAATAAACACATCTCGGTAAGCATCAATATTTCATTAGTGAGCCTATTCAGTCATTTCGCAGTATATATATTTGATCACATCTGAATAGCGAACCACAACAACTCCTCGGCACATGCAATATTTCTCATGAAAGCACACTATTGATAGAGTTTTCTCTGGGGCTTAATGCAACATTTGAAAGCCAATAATAAGGGTACGTACAGTATATATACAGTTGAAGTCAGAATTTTTAGCCCCTCTGTATTTTTTTTTCCTCTCAATTTCTATTTAAGGGTAAGAAGAATTTTTTTCAACACGTTTCTTAACATAATAGCTTTAATAACTCCTTTCTAATAACTGATTTATTTTTACAGTAAATAATATTTGAATAGATACTAGTTTTTAGCTTAAAGGGACATTTAAAGGCTTAACTAGGTTAATTAGGCAGGTTAGGGTAATTAAGTCATTGTATCAAGACTGAAAACACATCTGTTTAGCTGTGCCTTTACTGTATGAGCACTGTGCTACGTCCGACAGATTGCACTATTATGTTTTTCGTTTTCTTTTTCATTCTTTTATAACCTATATTAACACATTTTAAATTGTTTTTATCTGTTTTTAATCATTTTTATTGTCTGCATTTTATGTCCTAAACTTGTCTTTTTTATTCCTGTTTATGTAAAGCACTTTGAATTGCCACTGTGTATGAAATGTGCTATATAAATAAACTTGCCTTGCCTTGCCTTGCCTTGCCTTGTATGACGATGGTTTGTTCTGTAGACAATTGTTACATGGGTCTGTTTTATGTTCTGGTTTGGGTGTGTGTTTTGTGTGTGTGTGCCTGTTTGAGTTTGCTACTCTGTAAATCCCAACAGTCAACTTTATCAAATGAAATGAGTGTAGTTAACTCAAAATTGACTGAAAGTTAATTCTACTCATTTGAAGTGAGTTTTGAACTCAGTGTTAAAGGTAATAAGTTAATTTAATACCTCATTACTTCAACTCAAATGGAGTAAGTTCACAGTACTCATGTAAATTAGTTTTTTTTTTTTTTTAACTCAAATGGTTTGTAGCAATTGGTTTCCTCAAATAGTTTGAGTTGCCTTAGCCTGTTAGCACTGAATTTTGGGGATTTACACCTACCTTACTTTAAATAGTAAGAGTTCCTGACTCCAGTAAGCTACAAACACAAATTATGTAGCTTTGGAAAGAAGAAACTTTGAGCTTTACTGTGGTAAAAAGGAGAAGTTACATGTTAAAAAATATAAAAAGTTATAGATTATGAAGTCATGAGGAAAAAAAATGTATTGTGTTCAATATTTGTTTTCCATATAGAAACACAGGAAAGCATTACTGTGCAATAGTGTGCAATAACATTAATGTGTGCTTCAATGTGTGCAATAAAAATGACGGCCGACCAATAAGATCAAAATTCATTCAGCCATTGGCTCGCTTCTCTGACAGTCAAACTTCTGGGAAGTAGGAAGTAATTTCTGTGACTGATGGATAGCAGTGTCTCAGGCTGTGTCTGAAACCGCCTACTACTCAGTAGGTACTGCATTTGAATTCAAACGTACTACTCGGCCGTTAGAAAAGTACGTTCTATACAGTATGAATGTGAAATGTAATTCGGATGTACTACATCCGCCATTTTGTCATGGTCACGTGAACTACCTGCGTCAGTTGCGTTGCCTCACTTCCATTCATGAATTCTCTCACGGGGCATTATGGGATAGCGCAGCGTGCATGGGATGCGCACTCCAGAATCTCGCCGGAAGTAGTAAGTCATCCGGGTACTTCTCACATACTGATTTTCGAATTCTATGAATTCGGACAAACTACTCGGCTCTCATACTGATTTTAGCGTACTATATAGTATGGAAGTATGCGGTTTTGGACGCAGCCTGAGATATGCAGACGGCCAAAACACTTGGATTTGTTTAGATTTTAGTAACTACAACTTTGACTTTTTTTTCAGTTCGTGTTCAATAATAGAGCCAGTTTTGGATTTTGGGCTGTAACAACAATGGACCAAAAAAAAATATTGCTTAAGGGGGCTAATAATTTTGACCTTAAACTGGTTTGAAAAAAATAAAACTGCTTTTATTCTAGCTGAAATAAAACAAATGAGACTTTCTCCAGATAAAAAAAAATATTATAGGAAATTCTGTGAAAAATTCCTGGATCTGTTAAACATTGTTTGGGAATTATTTGAAAACAAAAAACATACTCGCAGGAGGGCTAATCATTCAGTCTTCAACTGTATAGGCTCAAGCAGCATATAGGGACAGATTTTTGGGTGATTGGTTTGTGCAAATGCTCAGACTCAGCAGGGCAGTCAAGGTGAAAGCACACGAGCATCCGCTAATCCTATTATACATGCAAGGCAGCAGCCATTGGTGATTTGATTACTCAACCTGGGCTCGATTGGCAAATATGTGGGCCGGATACAGTCTGACATCTGCTTACATGCTGCAGACAGAAACCTGTGAGCACAAACGCCTTTGCTAGGGTTGATGCCTGAATTGTTTATCCAGCTATCAATAGTGAACAGGTACAAAATCCTAAGCAAAGCACCGTACAATTAATTGTTTTCTTGCTATCTTTATATGAAGAGTTTAGATGCAAATACCTCTATGTTTAAATGCTGTCTGAAATTTTCTTCTTAAAATGGGAGTTTTTCTCAAGCTTCTGTGTGAATGTTCAGTAACTTTTATGATGGATAATAGGTTCTTTGCATTGCAAGGTTAGAAATTTTGAGTTGTTTTTGCATCTGAACACTTTATATCTAAAAACTATACAGCTGAAGTCAGAATTATTAGTCCCCCTGTTTATTTTTTCCCCAATGTCTGTTTAACAGAGAGAATAACACATTTCTAAACATAATAGTTTGTTCTGTAGACTATGGAAAAAAATACAGCTTAAAGGGGCTAATAAATTTGACCTTAAAATGGTTTTTAAAAAATTAATTTAATTCATTAGCAAACAAGGCTTTCTCCACGTTTCTCCCATTTGTTATTTAGGCTGAGGCAATTGGTAGTTTTGGGCGGAGCTATCAGTGCTTTAGGGCAGACTTATCTGTCATTTGGGGCGGGGCGATCAGCTATTTAGGGTGGGGTTATAAGTAGGGCCAGGCAGAATCTGCAGACATTTTTTGCTATTTCTGCCGAGAATTTTGGAAAAATCTGCGGATTTCTGCTGAATTATTTTGGGAGCATCATAACTAAAACCTTAATATATGAAATAAAAAAATAACATCTTTTTAACTTTTATTTAATGTTTAAAATGCAAATCTAATTAGATTCACTTTATTTGGTAAATAATTCAAGTTTGTCATATAATCTATCTACTAAAAAACAGAAAATATTACTGTACAAACTGCATTGTATATAAATCAGATGAACATTTTCACATTAGTCAGTAAAATTACTGAAATTAATAAAAAAACTGAATAAATATATGAATAATATATCTATATAAATAATATATCTATATAAATATAGATTTACACACATTTACTCAAGTAAATAAACAGAATTAATGATGGGCTAAAAATCTGTGGAATTCTACGCGCGCAGATTCTGGGTGGGCCTAAGTCATTTAGGGCGGGGATTTCAGTTATTTTGGGTGGAGCTATCAGTGATTTAGGGTGTGGCTGTCAGTGATTTAGGTCGTGACTATCAGGGTCTGTATCGTGTGTCCCACCCTGCATTTGGTTCAGGACCGTTTTAAATGAATGTTCATCATAATAGGGTAAAAAAAGCCAATCTTAACTGTTTTATAGCAAATTTAAGCTGAATTTGCTATTTGTACTCTGCATCGGCTTCTATGTCCTCACAATTCTTCAGAAAAAGCACTTTATGTACGCTGTTGTTTTAGTGCTCACTATAATAGGAAGCTGCATTTCTCCTCATCCCTCATGGATGCTTAAATCAAAATGAGATTACAGCACTGTCTTTGAACAGCTGAGTGATCATCAGGGCAGATTCATGCACTCGTCTTTGTCTGGAGAAATGAAAGCACACACTGGCAATTTACTGACACTGACGATGGAAAAACGTGTTGCGCCTGTACCCGAGCTAAAGAAAAAATCCCTAATGAGACATGCTTAATATCTCAGCGCTTTCTTCCAGACAGACATGAGATTAAAATGGAGACTTGCACGAGTCCTGCGTCTCAGACTCCAGTAATCTCATAGGTTCATAAAGAGATCTCAGCTTGTCTCAGACTGTGCTCAGATCTGACAATTTATCATAACTTTTTTTTCCAGAACAATGTACAATAGAGGAGCAGATTGCAACTCAACTCTTGAAGAAATTTTATTTCTAGAGCACTTTCAACCAACAACAATGGGTACCAAAAGTGCTGTACATAAAAACAGAAAAGCAAACAAGCAAGGAGCCAAAAATACATAAACTCCCAACACGTTATTAAATGCTAAAGAAAATGAAGAAAATAGGTGTGTTTTCAGTAAGCTTTAAAATGACTCCAAAGTAGGAGATGTTCTTAAGGAGGGTGGAAGATCTTGGTCTTAAAGCTGCTACTGAAAAAGCTCTAGCACAGTTGTGGAACTGTAAAATATAATATAATATAATATAATATAATATAATATAATATAATATAATATAATATAATATAATATAATATAATATAATATAATATAATATAATATAATAATGATATAATATAATATAATATAATATAATATAATATAATATAATATAATAATGATATAATATAATATAAAAATGATGTAACATAATAGTATTATAATAGAATGAAATTAAATTTATGAAAATAAAATATTTTATTTATTTGTTTGTTTGTTTCTTTATGTATTTATTTATTTATTAAAATGAACATGCTATTCATTCATACACATATAATAATTGTACATTAATTTATTCAATTTTGTTGGGCAAATATTGATTTTTATTGATATGTTTTGTGGGTTTTTGTGGGTTTATATTTAAATATATATATATATATATATATATATATATATATATATATATATATATATATATATATATATATATATATATATATATTTTAATTATTATTTTACGTTTATACATGTATAAAACATGTTTATTCATTATACATGTTTATTCATTTATTCCTTTACCTACAGTATGTAGTTGTGTGTATGTATGTGTATTATTATTATTAGTTTTTGTTGCTTTTTTCAGTTGGTTCATTCATTTATAATGCACCTTAATGTATGTTAGGGATTCTCAAACTCGATTCTAGAGGTCCGATGTCCTAAGGTATATGTAAGTTGTTACATACAAGTTTTTTTTTTTTTTTTTTTATACTTAACAATTATTTTACATTGTTTTTATAGGGCGGAAAAGTTTCCTTCACATCAGAATCTACTGGTCAGCACATTATTCAGTAAATATTTGAGAAACAAATCATTTATAAACCAACAACATGTGATGCTATGTGCATCCTATGTGCTGTGTAAATGAGCGTTGCATTGCCTTACTTACTTTATATCTAAAGAAAAGAAAGATATCAAAAGATACCTTTTCAAGTTGTAAAGAATCCTGTGTTTTGTAAACTAATAAAGATAGCAAGGGTCAATGATTTACTTTAATTATTTAGCCTGACATGTTTACTGTTTTAAAATGTTTTTTTTTTTTTTTTTTTTTTATAAAATATATAGTGTTTAATAGGAAAATGTTTCTTTACTCAGAAGAACATATTTTAGAGCAGTAATTACAATACCATCATGAAAGCGTTTTTATCAATGGTTTTCAACCGTCAGAATCGTATATGCCTAATAGTTGGAACTTCTTTGCAGAACACTGGCCTCTGATGTAGGTTCTTATTTATTGATTTATTAATTAATTAATTTATTCATTGTTTTTTTATTTTTATTTATTGTTTGTTTTATTCATTCATTCATTTAAAATGTTTTCATTATTTGTTTGTTTGTTTGTTTGTTTAACATAGCCCTGATGTTCACTTATAATATACTTGTTATACATTTACACAAATAACACATCTTTGAATAATCAGGTGTTGATTGTTTTACCACTACACTCTGTAGGTGTTACTTTTATGTATGTATACAAAAGTTGATTCCTTCATTTATTTGTACAGTCATAAGCCCCTATTATTAATTTGTTTATTTATTTGTTTGCTTTTTTCCCCACACAGATGTTAGTGTATCTGCACTATACTCAGTATGCCCTATTTATTTCCATTCCTATATTTATAGTAACTCCCATAGGAGAACTATTTGAGAAGCAGCAGAAACTTTTTTTGGAGGCAAATGTACTATATTTTATCGCTGCTATTATCTTGAAGGTTTTTCTCACAACTCTATTGCGAAGGTCAGCGCTGATGTCGATAACACAGCATTTCTGATTGCACTGTATGCGGCATCAAGCGTCTGCCAAGAACACATAAAATGTAAATGAATCAGAGTTTTTAAGCTCAGGAAAAAAAAAAGCTTGCTAAAAAGCCAAGGAAGGTTAGCGTCCTATTTTTCCTACAAGCATAAACAGATGTTTGGCTATCAAGCATGCGTCCCTGGAAACTTTGCTAGAAATTACACCTGGAGGCTCCGTCCTCACATACAGTACCTGCTGCCTTATGAAATTGTAGCGAAGGTCTTATTCGCAATTTAAGGCGGCCGGCACCTGGGAAAGGGGACTGAAGGCACAAGCAACGCACTTATATCAGTTCATGCATTATGCAGAAGTTCATTAACTGCAGTCATTTGCCTACAGGCGATCCTCCGTGTCAAATTCAAAAATAGCCCTGTTTGTACAGTCTGCTGATGTATGTAGATTAGGAGCCGTTCGGAAGTGCATTAAACCAGTATTTTCATTGACTTGGTGTACATCTGAATTCAAAGCCTTGAATCGCTGGTAAGTTTGCTAGGGAATTCTAGTTTTTAATCTGAATTGTCAAAACATAAATATGTCATGCATATGCTGAGAAGTCATAAATATGAGTAAACATCGCCGGAGAGCAAGAGATATTGCATGTTTCCAGATGGAAAGTATTTCAGACGAGGCTGGCCTACTTAAACAGGGGAAAAAATCTGCTTGTTTACGTCTAAAGGAATGTTATTTTTAATGTGACATATACACAGCAAAATATGAGAGATATATGTTTTTTTTAATGATGGTATATGTCAAAGATTAGTCAGGATAAAGTCGATGTGATGCAGAAGTTGCTGAGACTTTAATATTTCAGTATGTTGATGTACTTTCAAATGAAACGGAATAATGAGTATTGAGCACGTCATTCCCTTATATCAGTGTTTCTCAACCACGTTCCTGGAGGACCACCGGCTCTGCACATTTTCCATTCCGTTCTTGTGTCCTCATGCAACGTCTTCATCAACTGCTAAAGCTCATTTCCAAAGCTCAAGGCCATAAGAACAGAGGACACTGGAATGTTCCTGGATATGTTCTTGATAGAGGATGCATCGATGCAGACTTTCGGCCAAGAAGTCCCAGACGTCATTTTGGCTGAATAAAGGAGGTGGGATGTGCAGCATTTAATATAGATTTATTATTTAAGTTCAGAGATAGAACTTATTTGTCTCTGGAGTTTCCCTAAATGAGAAGGTGAAAGTAAACACCATGAACATCTTAATATAGGCCTAAACACATTAAAGGTGTTTATTTGGTGAAATTTGTATTAAACTTGGTTTTATTTGTATTGTGCCACATATATTTAAGGTTTTCTATACAGCTTAAAGTGACATTTAAAGTAACTGGTTAATTAGGTTAACTAGGCAAGTTAGGGTAATTTGGCAAGTTATTGTAAAATGATGGTTTGTTCTGTATCGAATAAAAACAAATATCTTAAAGGGGCTAATAATTTCTCTAAAATGGTTTTTAAAAAATTAAAAACTGCTTTTATTCTAGCCGAAATAAAACAAATGAGACTTTCTCCAGAATAAAAAAAATATTATCAGACATACTGTAAAAATTTCCTTACTCTGTTAAACATCATTTGGAAAATATTTAAAAAGAAGAAAAAAATCAAATGGGGCTAATAATTCTGACTTTTATTGTGTATATTTAAAAAAGGGGCACCAAACACCAAACACCAAAGCTCCAAAAATGCTAATTTATTAAGCTAAAAAAGGCTGACACAAATCGTGTAACGTTTCAAGCACACAGCTCTTCATCACACAGTGTTCATCACAGTGAGGTGCTCCTTTTTGTACACTTCCAGATCACATGATCTCCTATTATCTCACAACAAGAAAAACAAAAAAATACACATTTATAAATTATTCAACTTAGATAATCAAAAAGAAAATACAGAAACAAACGCTAATATTGCATCACAGATAAAAACAGAATATAACAAGGAAATACATGAAAACATATATAGTCAAAAAACCTTTACCCAAACACCTAATTAAACATTAAAGAATTGTTAAAGAAACGGACGAATGCCAAACTCCTTATATAGACCACTTGGAGACAATGTATCTAAAGTGAAAACCCAAAAGGCTTTACGTTGTAACAGCACTTTGTTAAGATCCCCATTCCCCGACATGGACACTTTACAACTTTAATACCTATATATTGTAGAGTGCTTAATTTAATAAATTTGCATATTTGGAGCTTTGGTGTTGGCGCCTTTTAAAATATATATTTAGATTTTTGACAAACAAAGTTGAACATTACTAAACTTAATTTGTTTCAATTCAACCCCTATAAATAGTTTACAACCACTTACATAAAAAAAAAAATCTGTTTACTCTGTGTAATCTTCTAATATTGATGCCATTTTTATCTCACAGCGATTTATGCAGTATTTTGCAAAATAGGAAAGTAAATGCTTGAAATAAGCCATTGAGAAAGTGGAATGGTAGGTACACAAATAATTATAATGTACTTACAGTTTAAGCCTCAGTTAAAGAGGTAGCTCACTCAAAATTCTGCCTTCATTTCCTCAATCTTCAATTATCACAAACCTGTTTGGGCTTGAACACAAAACAAACTATTCTGAAACATGTTGGAAACCTGTAACCATTGACTTCCATGGTATTTGTTTTTTTATGGTAGTCAATGGTTACCGACTTCCAACATTTATCAAAATATCTTCTTCTGTGTTCGACAAAATCTCATAAAAGACTCATTCAAGTTTGATTGAGGGTGAGTATTCATTCATTTGCCTTCAGCTTAGTCTCTTTATTCATCAGGGGTCGCCACAGCGGAATGAACCACCAACTTATCCAGCATATTTTTTACACAGTGGATGCCCTTTCAGCTGCAACCCAGTAATGGGAAACACCCATACACACTCATTAATACACACATACATTATGGCCAATTTAGTTTATTCAATTCACCTACAGTGCATGTGTTTGGGCTGTGAAAGAAACCCAGACGAACATGGGGAGAACATGCAAACTCCACACAGAACTGCCAACCTTCTTGCTGTGAGGCGACAGTGCTAACCACTGAACCATGAGGGCGAGTAAAAAGTTGTTATCCCTTTAAGAAAGTCACATTCAAATCATCCTCCTTCACTTGTCTTAGTGCCTATACATACATACATAGATTGCATTTGTTTGTGTCTTATCAAGCATGCAGTCTGAGTATTAGCTGCTGACCCATGTGGTATTAAATATTCCTTTCTCGCTTTTGCAAGTAACGTTCTTGATAAGCATGAAGCTCCGCTAAATCACTGGTGGATACTTTGACACTTGTGAATGCATTACAGTCTCGAAGCCTAACCTTCTGAGGCTGTAGGTTTGCCAAATTACAGGGATTACTTTCTAATTTGCAAAGTTATTAACATCCCATCATTCAACACACCGGGCAGGCTTTGCTGATTCACAAATAAGAGCTTAATCCTGTCTTAAAAGTTTGTGTTGAGTTGTTAGGATAGCTCCTATAACTAACTCCTAACAAAATGTGGATAATATGGTACCTCAGAGTTATTTTGGTAAGCTATTATTTGAAAACATATTATTTAAATAAAGTTGTCACACGGTGGCTCAGTTGATTAGCACTGTCACCTCACAGCAAGAAGGTTGCTGGTTCGAGTCCAGTTGACATTTCTGTGTGGAGTTGGCATGTTCTCTCATGTTGGAGTGGGTTTCCTCCGGGTGCTCCGGTTACCCCTACAAGTTCACCGACCTCTGATAAATAAAGAGACTAAGCCTAAGAAAAAATAAAAATAAATAAAACAAATTTTTTTTTTTAAAGAAATAGACAAAACAAAAATATTAATATATATATATATAAATAAATAAATATTAAAACAAAAAACAAACAAACAAACAAATTATATATATATATATATATATATATATATATATATATATATATATATATATATATATATATATATATATATATATATATATATATATATATATATATAAACCAACAAAAATATTTAAAAATAAAAAAAAACACATGAATCAAACAAAATAAATCAATGAATTTTTTTTATTAAATATATTTAATTTCAGTTAAATGACATTCAAGGTAAAATCTGCAGCAGTAACTGATCCTTTAATTTCACAACTTTTCGTTTGCATTTTTAGCAATAATTTTCGCAAAATAAATAGAATTGCAATGTATGTCCAGAAAAAATAAATAAATAAAAATCTGTATTTTCCGTACAATCAAACAAACTCCAAAAATACCACAAAAAATAGAAATTGTAAATGGTTAAAAATGATCAAAATGTAAGAATTATTTATTTCTGTTTTAATGTATTTAAACATTTAAATTGTATTGCTGTTAATCTGATAAAATGTTATGTTCAGTATTATATATTTACTATTACTATTACTACTACTACTGCTAATTATAATAATAATAATAATAATAATAATAATAATATTATTATCATTATTATTATTATTATTATTAGTAGTAGTAGTAGTAGTACTATTGTTGTTGTTGTTGCTATTATTATTGTTATTATTATTATTATTATTATTATTATTATTATCATTATTATTATTATTATATATTTTTTCATATAGACTGTTAAGATATAAAAAAAAATATTAAACATTTTATTTATTTATTTATTTATTTATTTTGTAAAATGTTGCTGTTTTTGTACTATAATTGTGTGTGAATGAGTCGACCTATATTTTGACTACATAATGCGTTTGTCAATTGTGTGTGGGTTTCAGTCTCAGATGTCATGCCATGATTCTTTGTCGACCTTTGGCATGAACTTTGGCAATTCCAGAAAGCATATAAACAGCACTTTGTTTCTTGGCGGAGTGATGAAAACCACCCTGAATCATACAAACTGTGTTAAGCTGATTGAAGCTAGTCTGGAGGAAACTGGTGCCAATTTCCAGTGCCGTAAATAGGCTATCAGACGATCCATGAGCTTGAGACTAAACAGAAATGACACACACACACACACACACACACACACACACACACACACACACACACACACACACACACACACACACACACACACACACACATCATAATCCTAACATGCTCTGTTGTGCTTGTTGAAGCGAGCGATTTGATAATGCACATGTGTGTGATTGTCTGTAAATGCTGAGGACTGAAACTGTGATCGTTTTGAGACAATCACAACACGCAATAACATGAGAGAGAGTGTAATGATGAGCGTTATCTTCAGAGCTGACTCAGTGGGACGTCCATATAAGAGCACACAACCTTTTAACCTGTTCTGATGGTTTAAATAAATAGAAAAGGATTATTTCTGTTTCAAGTTTATTTGATCTGTGTTGTCTATTCTCTTCCTAAAAAAATGAAAAGCGGAGCATTTTGACTTTCAGGTTTTTGTTTTGTGTCTGAAAGTCTGTCTGTCTGGCAGTCTCTCTTTGGGCCCTATCCAACCCAAGCTCATTCTGAAAACGTAGTCCCGCGGACGTTTCTGGAGACAGGGGAATACGTCCCGGCAGGTACGTTCGGCCGCGTTAATTTTTTTCAAGCGAACGCTAAGGGGCGATGTGACGCTGTTCCCTATCGCGCTTGTCGGCCGGCCGGCCGACCGCTTACCTCTTTGTGGAGGGCTTCCCCGCTGCAACCCGTTTGTCCACTCAGCTAACCGTGTACGTCGGCAGGCTCGAGATGCAGGGAGGAGTCGACCACGGCGATCGGTTCCGAGTCCGGGGAAGAGCGGATCCAGCAATGAGGTAAGACAAAAACAGAATCCCAAAAATTAAGTGAATGAGTTTCGTAACAGGGTGAGAACGCGGTGAAATCCGAAAACGTGGTAGAAAAAAAAAATCAGGGCTTTTATTTTTTTGGACGGCTTTTTGTAAACTGTTGCTCTGGTTTAGGGAAGCAAGCGGGCGGGCGGGTCGATCGGTAAAAATGGTTGGGTTCAGGGAAGGAAGAGGGCGGGTCGGCCGATTGGCCGGTCGCACAGTCAATCATGCGGTCAGTCGGACAGCGGCCTCTGGCGGGTTCACGCGAGAACAGCGCAGGCGCGAACCGCACTCGCGAGAGGCGTCTGAGGTGCGAAAAAGCGCACAACAGCGGCCTCTCACGGATTCGCAAAAACAAAAACTGCAGCTGTACGTACCCGCCGGGACGTATTGCGCGGTCTCCAGAAACGTCCGCGGGACTACGTTTCCACAATGAGCCCGGATTGGCCCTATCATACAAGACGTGTTTGCTGCAATTTGTTGCTATTTTCATACCAGCGCAACTCTAATTTTCATGCTTTGCACCACGTTGTTGAAATAGCAAATTTATTTGTGTCACTTTGTGGACTCATGGGTGTGCTGGTCTAAAAAGAAAGAGTGCTAGGCGAACGCAATCTCACGGCAATTCGTAACTTTTGATTTAGTGGCTAATTCGTATGAATTTGTACGATCTAATTCGTACAATTTAGTACGGATTGCTCACCACCCAATCTCGGTTGGAGTTAGGGGTGGGGTTAGGTGCCACGCCTTCTTTTTTAAATTGTACATTTTTGTATGAATGAATTTGTATAAATTTGTACGAATTAGCCACTAAACTGACAAAACATAAAATATGTATGTTTCCTCATGAGATCAGGCTGGATAAGGCGCATTGTTGGCATGTTGCTATATTGAGAAACTGAAATAGACCACGCTATTGTCCAAGTAAAAGAGGCTCTGAAGTCCAGCATTAGTTATGCGCCTATGCTGGTCCAAATGCTTACACATTGCTTATTATACACATAATGTAAAGCAATACACACATATCTTTACATATGAAAAAGAATAAATAATACAGAAATTATTATTTTCCACATAAATATAAATACCACTGCCTTCATGACTTGTCTTGGGGGGCTTTTTTAGTTTATTCATGACAATCTGCATTTGTATAATGTTATTATTATTGGCTGTATTATTTATTATATGCATATTTTAATTTGTTTTAATAAAAAAAAGTTTAGATTTTTCCACCTGTCCGGTATTGGAGACGTCTGCATCACTATATGGGGCATAAGAGTAGGACGTGTGTTTGTATATAACTCAGTTTTTGACCACACTTCATTATTATTGTTAATTTATTCGTTTGCTGGTAATTTAGAAATAGTTTTGAAACAAATCGTTGCAGTTAATAAACTAAATAATTATGTAGGCTAAAGGATGTCCTCAGGGGTGTGCGTACAACACTGTTGGAGTCTGCATGTTCTCCCAGTGTTGGCGATTTGTTTCTTCTGGGTGCTCCGGTTTTCCGGACAGTCCAAAGACATGCGCTATAGTTGAATTGGGTAAGCTAAATTGGCCATAGTGTATGTGTATATGTGTATGTCCTGGTCCCCCAGGTTTGGGTGTTGAGCATTGGGCTCACGACCCACCTTTTAAAAAAATGAGATGTTACCAAGCACTAAGATGGTGCGACTAAAGGCTGATTTATACTTCTGTGCCAAGCGCACGCGTATGCCATGGCACAGCCTATGTGTTGACGCATAGCCCTACGTCGTGGCCGTCAGTGTCGCTGACATGCACCTCTCAAAAAATTTAACTACACATCGCAACGACGCGTATCGGAAGCTCTGTAATTGGTCGGCTTGGTATTGCTGACAGGTCAAGGTGGGACCGAAAGTCGCGCGAACGCGCGAGCCCAATGGACCGATTGTTAACAAGTGTCTAGTCCCGTGAAGGAACCCCAGATGGAAAGTTTTGTTCTGTGTTTACCTCATAGTTAAAGTTGTTGCATGTCCGCCGGTTTCTACCACAAAATGAGCGAGTTTGAGCCACTTGCACATTCAGGAAGCGTTCGGGAAAAAAAACAAAACACCAACGAAGAAACTCGACACAGAGGAACATTAACACCTCACTGCCCACTAGCGTTTCGGAAGTGTTAATGCAGACCAACAGAGAGCGCGCAGAAGTATAAATGCACAGCTACGCGCATTGCATGTGCCATAGGTTACGCCGGTCACTTGTCGCAGAAGTATAAACCAGACTTAAATATCAACTTCGATATAAATAGCCCGAGGGGAGTAAGTAAGTATTAATAAAGTGGTAAATGCTTCACTTTAATTACAGAATTACTTTTTATTCTCTCTTATTCCTCTTATTGCTTACTATATAAAAATTACTTATTATTTTTGTTGATTAATATCTGATTGTTTATTTAATTTATCGTTTATCTAAGTTGCCTATATTTCTTCTCTTGTAGAAATGACAAGCAGTTTCAGTTTCAGTCTCTAAATAGTAGTTTTTTTTTTACTCTCTCTCTCTCTCTCTCTCTCTCTCTTCTTTCTTCCTCCCTGCTGTGCTGTTGAATAGGCGGCCGGAGAAGTGCTGAGGTTGCGTTAGTCATTTGTTAGCCTTTGGGTTGTTTTCTAGCTTCACTTCCAATGTCAAAAACATCACATTAAAAGATGCATATTTATGCAAATGCAATGCACATTTCAGTGGCTTCTTCAAGTAAAATGTTGTATTTCTTTTCTTTTTTCTTTCTTTTATCAAGTCTTATGTGGGGATGGGAATGGTCTTGCACACATACAGTTTTCTAGATTTTATGCTCTGACTTTGTTAAGGATTCCTGGAATGCAAACAAAACCAAAACATCAAAAATAAAAAAAAATAAAAGATCCCCGAGGGTGATGCGATGGCGCAGTAGGTAGTGCTGTCGCCTCACAGCAAGAAGTTTGCTGGTTCGGGCCTCGGCTGGGTCAGTTGGTTTTTCTGTGTGGAGTTTGCATGTTCTCTCCGTGTTTGTGTGGGGTTTCCTCTGGGTGCTCCGCTTTGGCCCACAAGTCTAAAGACTTGTGGTATAGATGAATTGGGTAGGCTAAATTGTCTGTAGTGTATGAGTGTGAATGAGTGTGTATGGATGTTTCCCAGAGATGGGTTGCAGCTGGAAGGGCATCGACTGCGTAAAACATGTGCTGGATAAGTTGGTGGTTCATTCCGCTGTGGTGACCCCAAATTAATAAAGGGTATAAGGCAAAAAGAAATGTGCTATACATGATCAGGCAGCCATGTGAATATTACAGGTTTCATTTTAAGTTTTATTTATTATTATTTTTTTTTATATTCCACAAAACTTGCATAATCTAATAATCAAATTTACTTTTTTTTATCTCTCCACATATTGGCCTTTAACTAACCCCTTCAAATGTAGTGGTAGATTTTTTTATTATTATTTTTTTATGTCAGTCTTGCAGATTATAGGCCCATCTGTCTATCTGTAGGTTCGAAATAAATAGCCAAGCAAGCAGATTTTTTTTTCTCTGTCTGATTAGTTTGTTTGATTGTTTATTTTTATTTTACTTTACTTTACTTTACCTTACTTTACTTTGTTTACTCTAAATTATTCTAAATTTCTATATTTATTTATCTATTCAAAATTTATTCTAAATATATTTATTTATTTAATCAAAATTTTTGTTCTAAAAGTAGTTATTTATTTATCTACGTATTTATTTATTCTAAATATATTTATTTATTTATTTATTTATTTATTTATTTATTTATGTAGTTAGTTCATTAGTTAGTTATTAATTCTGAATTTATTTATTTATTTATTTATTTATTTATTGTAAAGTAATTTATTTATTTAATCTTAATTAATAAATATATTTTAAATTATTTATTAAAATTTTATTTAATTAAAATGTATTTATGTACTCAAAATGTATTTATTTATTTCATTTAAATTTAGAATACATGTATGTATTTATTTATTTATTATGCATTTATTGAAATGTTTAATCTATTTAAATTTATTACTTTCTTTCATCTAAATTTATTATAAATGTATTTATTTATTTGTTTGTTAGTTTATTTATTTGTTCTAAATTTATTTATTTATTTTACTAAATTTATTCCAAATTTATTTATTTATGTACTTATTTATTTATTACAACACTTTAATTTTATCTCTCTGGCATAATTGGAATTTTTATAAAATTTTATTTTATTTTTGTTTTATTTATTTTGATTGATTCTTCCTTTGTAATTAAATGGCTAGGCAAGATTATTATTATTATTATTATTATTATTATTATTATTATTATTATTATTATTATTATTATTATTATTACCAAAAACAAAAACAACAAAAATATTGATAATAATAATAATATAGCAACAATATGCTGAAGGGGGTTATTTTAATGTTAAAAGCGAATGTCTAAATCCGTAAATGATCCACCCCCATCAAGAAGTGCATTCAAACCCTCTGACATCACTGGAGATAATTACTCATTCACTGTGAGTCAGTATATAGCTGTCGTTGCGTTTCGAGTGCGATTTCAAGGCTGTACGTGAGAATCTCCACGAGGGCATATGTTCGCCAGTGCATTTGTGAGCTTTTTGAGGAGGAAGAAAAAAACTCCCACTCTCTGTACGGTAAGTATATCGCAAGCCAAAGTGTACTAGTCTGCCTTTTCACTAACTACCGAAGTGGTGCATGTCATACTTTCCGTTCCTTCTCCACGTCGTCAAGGCAACTGACTATGCACACAGACATGCCCATTAAATACTGTACCTACTAAAAGGATTCCAAATCAAAGAAAAAAAAGATTAAAAAGACAACAACAGTCTGGCACAAAAGCAGCAGGGTGGCATTTTTTCCCTAGTCTGAAGCAATTTAAAGATTATCTTCATCTTGGCATCATTGTCTGTGCAAAGACTTTCGGACTATTGTTATGTTCTGTCTAAAAATGTGAAGGAAATCTGGCATACGGGGTTCTGGGAGCAAACATCTCAATTATTTCTCCATTTATCTACAGTTGAAGTCAGAATTATTAGCCCTCCTGTTCAATTTTGATTACTTTTTATTCTTGATTTTTGTTTGATGGAGAGACTTTTTTTGCAACACTTTTAGCATAGTCGCCTCAAAGCAAGAAAGTTGCTGGTTTGAGCCTCGGCTGGGTCAGTTGGCGTTTCTGTGTGGAGTTTGCATGTTCTCCCCGCATTCGCGTGGGTTTCCTTCGGGTGCTCCGGTTTCCCCCACAGTCCAAACACATGCGCTATAGGTGCATTTCAATTAATTAATTTCTTCCACTTAACCTCTTAAATTCTAGTGCTCAAGCACTTATCAATGATATATTTAGTATTTTCTTGGTAAGCATGTATGTTTTTTTTTTTCTGGTCATTAAGAGATGCAATGGCTAATAATTAAGATCCATCCATCCATACATCGATCCATTTATCCATCCATCCATCCATCCATCCATCCATCCATCCATCCATCCATCCATCCATCCTTCCATTCAGATTTACTGTACATTCTTCCATTGCTATTGACAACAAATCATCAAACAATTTTACAATGCAAAATTGGTCAAAACTGATGTCTATAACGTGATATAGACAAACTGAAAAAAGTATATAAATACAATATAAATAAACTAACAAATAAATCATAATAAAACCTTATTTTTTCTTTTTTTTTTTTTAAACATTTTTTAAATACAATTTGTTTGATAATATTTTTTTTTCTTCCGGGTAAAGTCTTATTTATTTTTGCTAGAATAAAAGGAATTTAAAATTTTTTATAAACATTTTTAAGGTCAAAATTATTAGCGCCTTTTACGATATTTATTACTTCGAAAGTCTATAGGACAACATATTATATATATATATATATATATATATATATATATATATATATATATATATATATATATATATATATATATATATATATATATATATAATTAAATAACATTCAATTTAATTAAATAAGATATAATATAATTTCTGTTTATTACAATATATTAAATTTATATAAATTAT
>NC_141021.1:5550000-5625000 GCF_052040795.2 Danio rerio | reverse complement strand
ATGAAATTTTTTTTGTGGGAAAAACCGGAGCACCCGGAGGAAACCCACACCAACACGGGGAGAACATGCAAACACCATACAGAAATGCCAACTGACCCAGCGACCTTCTTGCTGTAAGGTGATCGTGCTACCCACTGCACCACCATGACGCCTTAATGCATTTCAACTTTCCAAATGCCCTATCAATTCTGAATACATAAGAAAATGAATAAATAAATCACCAAAAATGAATAAATACATAAATAAAACTAAAACATACATTAACTTAAATAATGTAATAATGCAAAAAAATGTAATGTAAACAATCAAACAAACAAATAAATAAATACAACTAAAACATACATTAAAATAAATATCTTTATAAAATTAATAAAAAATGCATTTAATGTAAACAAACAAACAAACACAATTAAAGCACATTAAATGAATAATTTAATAATGAAAACAAGAGTTTAATGTAAACAAACAAATTAATACATTATTTGATTAATAAACACCTTAATTAATTAATACATAAAAAACTAAAACACAATTAAAATGAAAAATTTGATAATAATGAAATTAATGAATAAATAAATAAATAAATAAATAAATAAATAAATAAACTAGAGACAATTAAAAGATGTTTGGGAAAGGCAGGCAAAATGCAAAGTAATAGCAAGTGTAGTCAAGCGTGTGAGCTTACGTTGGTAATCCAGAAGAAAAATGGGCTGCTTTCAATCCCCGTGTCTAGCGATGCTAACGTGTGCTGTGCTGCTGCTGGATAAAAGAGGGAAACAGAGATTTGAGCAAATGCTAATTAAAGCCTCGTTCTTTCAGAGCAGCTTTCTGAGATACGGTAAATGGCACTTATTTGTAACTCTCAGTAACAATCCATGTCTCTGACGACAGCCGGCCTGAGATTATGCATGTAGCAGTTAAATACAAAGGTTTGGACACGCTCGACTGCATTTATGCGTACCAACATTTATTACTTCGTTGCTACTTTTAAAATCATATTTTGTTTAATAACACGAACTAGCAATAAACAGCTGTTAACTGTTCAGAAAGATGAATCAGTTGTGCTGAAAACACATTGCTTATTGTTTGTTAATGTTAGTTAATATGACTTCAATGTACTGATTTTAATTTGGATAGCTGCCAAGAAAATTGTTGAATATTTGCTCCGGCTTCCCCCACAGTCCAAAGACATGCGCGATAGGTGAATTGAATAAGCTAAATTGGCTGTAGTGTATGTGAATGCAAGAGTGCATGGGTGTTTCCCAGTGTTGGGTTGCAGCTGGAAAGGCATCCGCTGCGTAAGCCATGTGCTGGATAAGTTGGCGGTTCATTCTGCTGTGGCGGCCCCTGGTTAATAAAGGGACTAAGCCAAAAAGAAAATGAATGAATAAATATATATAGGGCACTATTTTGATGGTCCAGGTGCAAAGCGCAAAGCGAACAAACCATCGTTATACAATAACTTGCCTAATTACCCTAACCTGCCTAGTTAACCTAATTAACCTAGTTAAGCCTTTAAATGTCACTTTAAGCTGTATAGAAGTGTCTTGAAAAATATCTAGGTAAATATTATTTACTGTCATCATGGCAAAGATAAAATAAATCAGTTATTAGAGATGAGTTATTAAAACTATTATGCTTAGAAATGTGCTGAACAAATCTTCTCTTCGTTAAACAGAAATTAGGGAAAAAAATAAACGGGGACATATAATTAACATATAATAATGACTTCAATTGTAAGTGCCGCCTTCAACCTGAGGTTGCAGTCTAATGTCAGGTGTGTCTGTATAAAGGACCCAAAAGCAGAGGAGTTCAATTCAATAGGGTTTTTTAATAAAATAAGCAAAAAGAAAGTGACTCAGCGTTTGCTGAGATCCCAGAGCAGATCTTGAACTTTAGTAAAAAATAAACTGAAAACTGGACCACAGGCAATGTTCAACAGTACAGGAAAAATACCAACAAAAATTAGTAGCACCACATGAAAAAGAAAAATCAGGAGTGGGCTAAATTTCAATCAAAAAATAAAGTTAGTCTTTGGTCCAGGCCTGGTAATGCAGGAGAAGGGCAATGGCAACGCAAAAGATCAGCTCTCCAGTAGGGCAGACCAAATCCGGGATGGATCCAGGGAACTGGACAGAGAACACAATGATAATACAACAGACCAACAAGAAGGCTGTAAGAAATCCCACACTCTGACAAAAGGAGAAGCAAAACACCCTCAGATATAGCAGCAGCAATTAGCAGAAATGAAAGGCAGCTGGCAGTAACATGTGAGGCTACTAATTGTAAAAGACGATCAGCTGAGTAAAGTTACACAGCAATTTGGAGACAAATTAGAATGTTGTCAGTAAGGAAAGATAGAAAACGCTGTCAGAAAAGAAAGAGGGCAAAGTTCAAACCCGGGTTCTGACATCTAAAGGGTAAAACGTTGAGGTATCAACACATCGTGCAAAGGTTTTTTTTTTTTTTTTTTTTTTTCATTTGCATCTATGACGCATGAAAAAGACGCCCATACATCATACTTGCCTGATGTGGGTTTCCTAATGGGTTTTTAATGCAAGCTCAACGTCCTTCAAAGACAGCACATCTTCACTAAGCTCTGCCATGGTAAAGCCGGCTATGAGGTCTTTTATGCAGATGATGTGTGCACAGCCTGTGCGAATAAAAAGCACATGCAGAAAGCACTGGTCATGCGTTCATCATGCGTTACGAGAAAATCACAGATATGCTGTTCAAGAAAATAATGTGAAATAATGTCAGGAGTCTGGAACGCTAGGTGTTACACCACCAGATTCTGTTCAAATTACACCAGATAACCGACCGCTACCGAATTTTATTCGGAAATTTATTTCTACGCTTTTTGGAAAAGACGCAAGTTTTTCACACCAGGATTTGGGTATCCTCTGCTTTTCCTCCTTGCAGATCCCCTCCGGTTATAGCAGGTTGGATGGTAAATGTGGGTAGACAGCCATTTTAAGGTCTATCAAGATATGCTTAATTGGGTTTAGATCAGGGCTCCGGCTGGGCCATTCCAGAACAGTCACATAATTGTTGTGAAGCCACTACTTGGTTATTTTAGTTGTGTGCTTAGGGTCATTGTCTTGTTGAAAGGTAAACCGTCAGCCTTACATTGCATTTCCTACATTAACTTGGAAAAAAAAAAACATAATTAAATGATATGTCATGGTGGTGCAGTGGGTAGCACAATCACCTCCCAGCAAGAAGGTTGCTGGTTTGAGCCCAGGCTAGGTCAGTTGGCATTTATGTGTGGAGTTTGCACGTTCTCCCAGTGTTTGCATGGGTTTCCTCCGGGTGCTCGGTTTTCCCCACAAGTCCAAAGACATGCGGTACAGGTGAATTGGGTGAGCTAAATTGTCTGTAGAGTGTGTGTTAATGGTTGTGTATGGAATGGATGTTTCGATGTGATGGGTTGCAGCTGGAAGGGCATCCGCTGCATAAAACATATGCTGGATAAGTTGGCGGTTCATTCTGCTGTGGTGACCAATAAACTATAAATAGACTGATAAAGGAACTAAGCTGAAAATAAAATAAAAGAATGAATGAATAATTTTAGCAGGAGGCGACACGGTGGCTCAGTGGTTCGCACTGTCGCTTCACAGCAAGTAGGTCGCTGTTTCAAGTCATTTCTGTAACCACTGTATTTGTGTGTGCTGTGCATTTAGTCTGCATTAAGTATACTAGCAACATACTTGAATAAACTTTTTTTTAAACCTTAGGGAAAGTAAAAAGATGGCACCAAGGCAATTCCTAGTTGATGCATGAAAAAAGGCACCAAGGTAGTTCTTTGTTGATGCATGAAAAATATATATATATATATCTCCCACGTTTTCTTTGTGATCCTTTGTTGCGCAGATGTTTGTACAATATGTATCTCCTACAGATTCCCATGTTGTCTGAACGCAGTAAGTCTCTCCATACTCATGTGGTTCAGACTCTTACTCCATGATTTCGGCCTTTCATCCTTAACGCAGTCTTCTACCCCAGACCGGGTCACTGATGGGCCCCTGCGGTACACAATTTTCCTCCAGTCAGCTACAATCTTTGCTCGGTAAAGGAACAATGTGGTGGAGTCAGCTCACCTGCCCTCCTCAAAGCCTTTTCTGGTCTGGAGACGCAGGGGAAATGTGTTATCGAAATATATAAAAAAAAGAGGTGCAGGCAGAGAGAATAGCCGTTATGTTTCAGTCCCACCAGCTGTCTTGCAGGTGAAATGATGTGAAAGGAGGAATAAGATCACGCCCACACTGAGAGAAAGCCACTGAGTTTCCACACTGGAGTCTTTTTATTGCCTTTTTATTCTTGGAAGGTTAGAAATGTGAGTGTCTCAAGCATGTCCTATTTTACCCCAGAAGAATCATAAACAAAACAAAGTACTAGTTTGTATTAAGAGATCCTATTTTAGCACCATTAAATTACAAAGGGAATCAAAACTATTTATTGATTTTGTTAGCTCTCATTGCTTGTTTTGTGGTGAACAATTCATCTAATCTTTAATTAGGCTGGCTTGAGAAACAAGCCAGACTACTGAAATCCTATTTAAACTTATTATTTTTTTATATATATATATTCTTCTTCTTTTTCTTCTGAGACTAAAATTCAAAATCTATCTCCTCCTAGAGCTTTCGAGCTATGACCACCAAACTCACACCAGACCTCCAAACTATTCTGACTCGGTATGCCATATCTTTTCCGACTGATCCGACTTTCGATTTTTCGAAAAACGTCCCGGGACCGTCGGAAAAATCCCATAGACTTAACATTGGACCAAACTTTGTGACCTCATAACTCTGCATCAGACTGTCATACAGACTTCTAACTGGGCTCATTTAACTCAGACTACCTAACTGCCAATAACTGATGAGGTTTTAACTTTCTGGCCACGCCCTAGCAACCACTTTTGGACCCTAGAAACTGTCCCATAGACTTCCATTCAAAAGACTCTCATTGACTTAACATGGGATCAAACTTTGTGAGCTCATAACTCTGCATCAGACTGTCATACATACTAATGGCTGAGCTCATTTAAGACTACCAAACTGCCAATAACTGATGAGCTTTTAACTTTCTAGCCACACCCTAACTACCAGATACTGCACCCTAGCAACAACTGTCCCATAGACTTTTATTGCAAAAGACTGTCATTGACTTCACAATAGATCTATAAACTGCTTTAATCTATCTATCTATCTATCTATCTATCTATCTATCTATCTATCTATCTATCTATCTATCTATCTATCTATCTATCTATCTATCTATCTATCTATCTATCTATCTATCTATCTATCTATCTATAAACTGCTTTAATCTATCTATCTATCTATCTATCTATCTATCTATCTATCTATCTATCTATCTATCTATCTATCTATCTATCTATCTATCTATCTATCTATCTATCTATCTATCTATCTATAAACTGCTTTAATCTATCTATCTATCTATCTATCTATCTATCTATCTATCTATCTATCTATCTATCTATCTATCTATCTATCTATCTATCTATCTATCTATCTATCTATCATCTATCTATCTATCTATCTATCTATCTATCTATCTATCTATCTATCTATCTATCTATCTATCTATCTATCTATCTATCTATCTATCTATCATCTATCTATCTATCTATGATCATACTTTTTAAAACTGTTTAAATTAAACAAACTATTTCCAACAGACTTTCTCAAGCCAGCCTAAAGTTTGTCTCGACGAACTTTAATAATCTAGTTGAAATCTGAAAACGCACTTTGCGTTTGCTTTCCGGTACATTGTCAGACTATGGGCCCTATCAAACAACTGGCGCAATAAGCCACAAGATGTGTTTGATGAGATTTGTTACTATTTTCAGACCAGCGCAACACTATTATATTTACATTTTGTGTCAAGTTGTTTAAATAGAAAATCCATTTGCGGACTCATAAGTGTTCCGGTCTAAAACAGAGGTGTTAAGGCACATTGATGGCACCGTTGCTTTTTTAAAGACCTAAAATAGACTGCATCATTGACCACCTAAAAGCTGGTCTAAAGTCCAGCACAGAGCACGTTGGTTATGCACCTATGTGTTTCCAAACGCTTACACATTGCTTAATACACACAGGATGTACAGCAATTCACAAATATCTTCACTGCTGAAAGATTTAAAGGATTAAAATGTTAAAAAAAAATATTTTCTACCTAAATATAAAAACCACTGCTTCCCTGCCTTCTTTACCTCGAGGGGCTTTTTCAGTTTATTTATAACATTTTGCATTTGTATAATGTTTTTATTATTTGTGTTACTTATTATAGGCATATTTAGTTTTGTTTTAATAGAAACTAGTTTAGATTTGTCCACCTGTTGGGTTTTGGAGACGTCTGCATCACCAGGCATAAGAATAGATGCGTGTTTCTTAAATCCTTGAAAGTTTTATATATAATATAAATAATTTTATATATAATTATATAATATAATATAATATAATATAATATAATATAATATAATTATATAATATTTTGATTTTTTTTTAAATGTATGAACATAAGTATTTACGTATGTATTCAATCATCTTTGCTTAAAATAAAAAAAAATAAAAAATAAAAAAACTAATTACCGCTTGTGCAAAGTGTTTCTTATACAGCGCCTATGGGAGAGGACAGTGAATTTGACATTATTCTCTCTTCTGGCTGCCATCATCAGTCTCACAAATATATATATACTTTTTTTTTTCTTTCCTTTTTCTGAAAGTCTTTATAACATCATTGTGGACTTTTTCTTTTATTATTTGAGCAAACAAGATTGTAAATTCTATCATTAAGGCTCTAAGTTTTCCCAACTATGTCAACTTCTGCTACTGAGAAACCTAGACATGTGAAAAGGGTCTATTATCATTTAACCATTATCTTTAATCATTTAACAATAACCTTATTATTATTATTATTATTATTATTATTATTATTATTATTATTTTATTATTATTATTAAAGTGTATATTTGTAGAAGTAGAAGAGGAACATTTTAAATTAAACAAATTAAAAACGACTGTCTAATATTAATATATGTGTGTGTGTGTGTGTGTGTGTGTGTGTATATATATATATATATATTTTTTTTTTTTTTTTTTTTTTTTGTTTATATCAGCACCTGAAAGTTCTAACAAGCACTGTTTATTAATTTTTATAAATAAAATAAATAAACATTTCTGTATTTTTATTGACAATTTTTGTTTATTTATTGACCTTTACAGAGCTACTTGACAATGGCCTTAATATTATTTTAATGTTTTTTTATTATATCTTAATAAAAAAGATAGGA
The DNA here is from genome assembly GCF_052040795.2 of Danio rerio. Classification (NCBI taxonomy): domain Eukaryota; kingdom Metazoa; phylum Chordata; class Actinopteri; order Cypriniformes; family Danionidae; genus Danio; species Danio rerio. Next base: position 5,617,682 of record NC_141021.1, on the reverse strand, counting down.
CTTGGACACATTTTTGTCAGGTTTTGCGACTTTCGAAGTGGATTAAATATATAAAAGATTAATACGCCATCACATGTCTCTCTTAAAAAGACTTCAAAGTCAGTTCGGTGACGGCTTCCTGCTTGCGTTTCTTCAGGGTATGAAGTATTACTCTCGAGTGAATCTGCTAACTGCCTTTCATATCTCTCTCTCTCCTCTGCCTTCCTATGCAGCTCACATTTGAGACATCATATTGGGGAAAAAAAAGAGACCTCGAATAAAGAGGGAATCAGCAGAGATTTCTCAAACTGTTTGATCGCAGCTTCAGCCTCCTCTCTAATCCATTTCTTGTGCTGATTGTGCAGATGGCTAACAGGATCAAATCTCTATCCAGAAGAGAATTAATTCAATTCAAGTGGCTTTTCCTGCAATCCTGTAAAACACCACTCTCTTCCTTGGACTGGGTTATTATTATTATTGTTTTCCCAATCCATCATGAGTGTGCTTCATATTAGTAATCCAAACCCTATCAAACATCTTTCATCATCCTAGTCATATCAACAAGCTTAAAGGCATATCTTGTGCTTTGGGATCAAACTACTAATGTTTTTGTCTTAAAATCCAGCTTCACATTATAACACACACATAAACAGTATTTTCCAACCTTTCAACAGTGCAATTTCTTGTCTCATATTTCTCATTTGCAGAGCAGTCAGATTTAATGTGTTCAGCAATCTACAATGAGCTCTGTTTTGCTTTCGTTGAGCATCGATTCATTGATTAATTGCATCAAACTCAAAACCACAGGAGATCAGTTTAGTCGTGTATCACAATATGTCATGTATTTATTATGTGTGTGTGGGGAAACATTATATAGGAGTGTGAATCTTTCTTTTCTTGTGGCATTTAATTAACACACACACATTTCTGGTAGCACATTATGAGTATAATTCAGTGTTTAGTTTGGTTAAATGGTTGCATTGTTAATGCCGTGCGACAGTTTTCTCTGTTCATTTCAGGTGTTGTTCTGGTTATTGAATTTTCTGTAAGGCAATATCCAATATTGATTGTGGATTTGAGCCAAACGAGCTTTGAAATGAGTTTAAAGACCGGCATCAAAAGCCTCTAGATTTCCCGGAGCCGTTTAAAAGCTCCAGATTTCACTAGCCAGAATGGGTTTCCATAAAAAAATGATCTAGTTTTTGGTAATGCATTGACGCATACAAATGCAAATCCCTGTGCGTGCAAGCCAGTGATTTAATTAATGTTGTTTTATTTATTTATTTACATGTGTCTGCATCTTATTCTACAAAAATGAAAGATGAACACATTGTATGTATTTATATATTGGTCATGCTACTTTTTTTCCAAGTCCAAATTTTGGTGACCAGTGCTACGTGATTAATCAACTTTATAAATTACTGTAAACTAATGTAAATTATATTTAACAATAAAAACAGGGCCCATTGTATTTTCTTCTTCTTCCTAAATCATCATTATTATTATTATTATTATTATTATTATTATTGTTGTTGTTGTTATTAATAACAATCATAATAAAAATAGTTATTAGATTAATTATTATTATTAACAACAACAAAAGTAACAGCAATATAATATTATTATTATTATTATTATTATAAACATTCATTAATATTAATAATAATTTTAAAAACAACAACAATTATTATTATTATTATTAGTTTTATTATTATATAATTAATAATAATAACAACAAAAAATATATAATAATAATACTAATAATAATAATAATAATAATAATAATTATTATTATTATTATTATTATTATAAAAAACTGTCATTAATATTATTAATTATTAAAATAACAACAACAAAAACAACAAGTAGTATTATTATCAGTTGTATTATTATAATAATATAATTAATAATAATAACAAAAATTACAATATAATAATAATAATAATAATAATAATAAATATTATTAGTATTATTATTACTACTACTCCTACTATCATTACTACTACTATTATTATTTTAAATTGTATTTAATTTATTTATTATTTTAATTATCTTTTTTTAAATATGTAATACTAAATTAATATTAATAATTATAATAGTAATAGTAATTTTTCTAATTATTGTTAATTACTATTATTATTTTTTATCATTCCTTATATTATTATTATTAATTTAAATACTCAATAATAATAATAATAATAATAATAATAATAATAATAATAATAATTGTTATTAGTTTTATTTTATTATAAATAATTTGTATTAATTATTTTCAATATTTAAAATTATTATTTATTACTATTATTATTATTATTAATATTATTATTTAACTTTTTACATTCATTATTTATTAATTTTTGTTTATTAATTAATTTAACTATGTATTATTAAAATTAATAATAATAATAATAATAATAATAATAATAATTAATCATTTTAATCATTATCAATTACTATTATTATTATTATTATTATTATTCAGATTTGACTCTTTTCAGGCCCAAACTGGGATTAAGCACAGTTTAAACTTAATTTACTCTGAAATTCACCCTAGACTGCCTATATATTTAATACTGACATGAACAATTGAAAAAGCCAATAGAGTCCGAGACAATACCTCCGCCATTGCCACTTAACAGCAATAACTGCAGATTTGTAAATGCAGCTAATTAAACCGAACATGTTCCCCTAAGACGTCTTGTTGAACACCTGCCCGAAGAGACACAATCAGCACTTGGAGCTGTCGTTATTTCCAGCGACGTAACCCTTTGGACCTGGTAATTGTATAATGTGCTGATTCAAATCCTTTCTGATTAGCCCGCTGGAATTCACTGTAGGATCAATCAATTATTTGTTAGTGGAGTATTTCGTTGAGTGCAGGTAGCCAAGTGTCTCAGCAATGCTTCTAGTGGTGCAGAGTAGCAGATGGTCATTCAACTCGTGTCACTGCAAGCACATCTGAGGTTACAGAAGCTTGTTGCATATTGCAACCATGAGGCGAACACCTGAGCGTGACCAATTTTTAATCAAAGTCCATTTAAGGGAAAAGCTTAATTTGCTTAGTTCAGAAGTACTTATTCTCTGCTGGATTTGAATTATCACAGAGCAGGTGCAAAATGTACACTGTAAAAGCCTGATTATATCTGGGAATTGGAAACATGGGAAATTACACTGGGAAAAAGAATAATTTTTGGAGACATGTCCTGTAGTCTGATGGAACTAAGATTGAACTGTTTGGCTATAATGACTAGTGTTACATTTGGAGGACAAAGGGGAAAGCTTACAAGCCTAGGAACACCATACCAACTGTGAATTATGGGGTCCGCAGCATCATGCTGTGGGGTTGTTTTGCTGCAGGAGGGACTGGTCCACTTAACAGCATAGATGGCATCAAGAAAAAAAGAATATTATGTAGAAATACCAAAGCAACATATGAAGACATCAGGCAGGAAATTAAAACTTGGACTTCCAAACAGACCATGACACTAAGCATACAACCAAATTAATTCAAATGTGCTTTAACCAGTTAAACTCTGTGACATCCTCGACTTTTGCATTAAGATTTAAAGGGCTAGCATTGCACCAGTTCCCCTTTGAAGTGATGTCGTTTGAAAGTGTAGAATCTATATTTTATGCACATATGCATCACTTTGGTTTTTATTCTACTGTACAAAAGTTATTTACACTTAAATACGCAGTATTTTGGATACCTGAGCTGAGTTTTGAACATTGGTTCATTTTTATATTTTTCATATGGTTCATATTTGACACACGTACAAGTTATAGCTCAAATGAAAGCTCTTGCCGGTGTTCATAAGGTTCTAGCATTCTTTTTACTCAATTATATTCACATATCAAACAGTTGTCGAATGAATCGCAGTGTTTCCATGGTGCAGAAGTGAAAACAATACATTTATGATCACTAAGCAGCCCCAGATAGCACAGACAGCTGTCATCTCTTACCTTGTGCTGTGCGCTTCAGGGCCATTTCTCCTCAGTTTTTGAGCTGATGTGCATAAGTAATCCTTTTATATGTCTGACGTGGTCCAAACACAGTGAATTATGTTTGATCAAACAAAAGAATAGTGAAATATGAAAATAATGATCGATCCCTGTGGCTTGTACAGCACCTCTCATCAGTGGGAATACAATAACTTTTGCATATATTATGGTAGAGACATTTTTTTTCCTATGATTACAGACACGTGCAGGAACCACCAAAGTTAATTACAGGACGCTAGACCACACAGAACCTAAAAGGTACACTTTCAAATTTGAGTTTATAAAAAAAAAAAAAAAATACAAAAAGCGCCTCTTGTTTTAGGTGTTTATTATAACACAGACGACATATACAGTTATTTTAAACACTTTCAATAGTGTTTTATAAAAATTCAAAGGGTTTTCTTTAAAACAATACCAAATTTGCATTTACACCTAGGCATGTGCATTTGGGAAGCTTTTAAATTTGGGTAGGTGAAATCCAGGCGGAAATCCCAAAATAGCACTAGAATTTAAGAGTTTAAGGACAACTGAGTAAATGTTTTGGAGTGTCCATCACAAAGCCCTGATCTCAATCCTATAGAAAATTTGTGGGCAGAGTTGAAAAGCTTGTGCGAGCAGCCTATCAAGCTGACTCAGTTACACCAATTATGTCAGGAGGAATGGGCCAAAATTCCTGCCGACTATTGTGAGAAGCTTGTGGAAGAATACCCAAAACATTTGACCAAAAATTTGAAAAAAATACAGTTTAAAAGCAAAGATATTGTTGAGTGTTATTGTGTTCAGGCAATTATATTTCAATGTTAAAAAAAGCCTGCGTTACTTGCAGCAAAACAGTCAATGTCAAAGTGTTTATTAACCTGGATGTGAACGTGTATCTCGAAGGAGCTGACGAGGTTGTTGACATTCAGGTCCATGTGTCTTGTCTATTAAGTGTTGGAATGAAGACATCTGCTGTACTGTATGTGTCTTGGACTTGTTATACTACAATCTCTTGCTGCCAGCTGTTTTCATTTGCATTTTAATTTATGATAAATAAAAAAGGTACTTGCAGTGAAGAATAAATATGTACCCTTTGACAAGTATGTGATGTATGCGGTATGATGCTGGATCAAAATCCTATATTTGTAAATATCGTACTGTGGATGGTTCATTAATTTATTCATTTTCCTTAAGCTTAGTCTCTTTATTCAACAGGGGTCGCCACAGCGGAATTAACCAACAACTTATTCAGTACATGTTTTACACAGCGTATGCACTTCCAACTGCAACCCATCACTGGAAAACACCCATACACTTTCATATGCACACACATACATTAAAGCCAGTTTAGTTTATTCAACTGACCTATAGCGCATGTGTTTGAACAGTGGTCCAGGAGCAAACCCACACCAACACTGGGAGAACATGCAAACTCCTCGCAGAATTGCCAACTGACCTACCCCGGACTCGAACTAGCGACCTTCTTGTTATGAGGCGAAAGTGCTAACCACTGAGCCACTGTGTCACCCTCTTTGTAATTCATAACTGTAAAAATATCTGATCAGTAGTAGTTGTGCTTAGTCCGTTATTGTTTATCCTTCTTCTGAATTGCAGTATGGAATCGGGAAACACTGTGATCTGACATATTTTGTTGTTTGTATGATAGAAAGTACAAGTTTTATATGTTTATTTCTGTATATCTATATCAAAGGGGGATCAGTGGTTAAATGTAGCTGGTTCGAGTCCCGCCTGGGCCAGTTGGGACCATTTCTGTGTGACAAACCCAGCACTATAGGTGAACTGAATAAACTAAATTGACCATAGTGTATGTGTGTGAAAAAGAGTGCCTCCCAGTACTGAGTTGCAGCTGGAACCCAAGATTCTCACTAAAATAAGTCAAGTTTGGTGCAGAAAAAATCATGGTTTGGGGTTACATTCAGTACGGGAGATCTGCAGAGTGGACGGCAACATCAACAGCCTGAGGAATCAAGACATTTGTGCTGCCCATTACATTACAAACCACAGGAGAGGAAAATTCTTCAGCAGGATAGCGCTCCTTCTCATATCTCAGCCTCCACATCAAAGCTCCTGAAAGCAAAGAAGGTCAAGGTGCACTGCAGCCTTACTTTATATTCAAAGTTGAACATTATTTATGTTAAGCGACAAGACTTTTGTCTAAGCAAAGTCAGACCTTACTGTCCAAAATAAATTATTAAAAATCGAGGCATGATCATATTTTACTTTGGTAAAATAAGTGTAATCTAGAGGGCTTTGCCTTTCATATAGCCACTTCTGATACATACCAAAAGATTAACTAGAAGGCAAGTTATTATTTGTTGTTCCTAAAGCTGGGGTGCTGTGAAAAAAAAACGTAAAATAACAGCCGTTAAATTACAGCGATATACCGTAAAATAATGGATTGCAAATCAAGAAATTTCCTTAAGTTTTTAATTTCTGATAAATTTCTTTATTTTAATATCCTTTATTTTACGATGCATTTTTTGTAATGTAATATCCGTTATTTTACACAAAATTTTTGTGTTTTAATATCCATTATTTTATGGTAAATTTCTGTAATTTAATATCTGTATTTTACTGTTATTTCTGTATTTTTAATATCCCTTATTTTACAGTAAATTTCTGTAATTTAATATCTGTTATTTTACGCAAAATTTTTGTTTTTATATCCATTATTTTACGATAAATTTTTGTTTTAATATGCATTATTTTATGGTAAATTTCTGTAATTTAATATCTGTATTTTACTTTAAATTTCTGTATTTTAATATCCCTTATTTTACAGTAAATTTCTGTTTTTAATATCTGTTATTTTACAGCAAATTTCTGTAATTTAATATCTGTTATTTTACAGTAAATTTGTTTTTAAAATCTGTTCTTTTACATTAAATTTCTGCAATTTAATATCCTTTATTTTGCGGTAAATTTCTGTAATTTATTATTCGTAATTTTACAGTACATTTCTGTAATTTAACAGTCGTTAGTTTACATGTTTTGTTTTTTTTCCGGCATGCAGCGGCTGGAAAAAAAACGTAAAATTACAGATTATTTTTTTTTTTTTAGTGTTGGATAGACAACGAGACTTTTGTCATGTAGTGTATTTAAGATTTAATAAAGCAGTGAAGTCTAATATCTTGGATTTTTGTGCATAAGCAGATCTTTATTTAGAGTGATTTACACTAGAAAGTTCACGATGTGAAAATGCCACTCGGTTCAGATTTAATTTTCTGTTCTGCATCATTTGGTGAAGGCAAACAGATGTAAAAATAATTGCAGTGCTAAATATGGAAAGGCCATTGTGGGTCAGGAAATATTAATAAATGTGCAGTGTTAAAGTCAGGCTGGTGGATTTCAGTAAAACAGGCGGTTCAGCTTGATTTAATTAAGTTCCATCTGCGATTCAGACAAGAAGACTCTCTCTCCATTTCCAGTGTATTCCTAAGCGGCTCCATATCTCGCTTCTGTTGTGAATTCTGTTGGATTCTACAGTAACAGCTGAAAGAGGGCCAATCATGTATTAGTGATGTCTCTGTTCTTTCTTTCTCAGACTTGTAGCTGTCTGACTGAGCTCTTTTATTAATAAGACATGCAGTGGCTCTGTCGGTAAAGTAGAGGCTTCTTTCTGTCACTGACTGTATGGGCGTCTGGACGGAGGAATCTCTCACCTTCACTGGGAATGCTTTCTTCTCTGAAGTCGCAGTTGCTGCTTTGATGTCGGTGTTAACCTTTCCACTTTGCACATAAAAGCTTCCTGCTTGTCTGGGCTGAGAAAACATGAAACGCGTTTGTTTTGGACAACTGCATGTGGAAGCAATACTGCAGTGCCCTAAATGTGCCTCAGGAGAGAGGGAGGGATGGATGGATGAATGGTGAAAAGAGATGGATGGTAAAGAATGGATGGATTGATTGATTTATTGATGGACGGTAAAAAGAGATAGATGGAATGGGTTGGATGGATGGATGAATGGACGGATGAATAGTGAAAAGGAGTATATAGAAAGGGATGGATGGGGAAAAGGGATAGATGGAAAGGGTTAAATGGATGGATGGAAGAATAAAAATAGATAGATGGAAAGGTTTGGATGGATAGATGGATAAATTGATGGATGGATGGTGAGAACTAATGTATAGAAAGGGATAAATGGGGAAAATGGATAGAAAGAAAGGGTTAGATGGATAAATGGATAGATGGATAAAATAGGATGTATGGAAATGGATGGATGGATGGTGAGAAGAGATAGATGGAAAGGATTGGATGGATGGATGGATGGATGAATGGAAAGATGATGTAAAGCGATAGATAAAAGGGTTGAAATGGATGGATGGATGGATGGATGGAAAGGGTTAGATGGATGGAAATTGTTGGATGGATGGGGGTTGGATGGATGCGTAGATGGATGAATGAAAATGGATACATGGAAAGGTTGGATGGATGGATAGATGGCAAGATAGATGGATGGATGGATGGATGGATGGATGGAAAGTGATGAATAGATTGATGGATGGATGGTGAAAAGGGATGGATGAATGGAAAGTGATGAATAGATGGATGGATGGATAGATGGCAAGATAGATTGATGGATGGATGGATGGAAAGTGATGAATAGATGGATGGATGGATGGATAGATGGTGAAAAGGGATGGATGAATGGAAAGTGATGAATAGATGGATGGATGGATGGATGGATGGATGGATGGATAGATGGCAAGATAGATTGATGGATGGATGGATGGAAAGTGATGAATAGATGGATGGATGGATGGATAGATGGATGGATGGATGGATAGATGGTGAAAAGGGATGGATGAATGGAAAGTGATGAATAGATGGATGGATGGATAGATGGTGAAAAGGGATGGATGGAAAGGGTTTAATGGATGGATAGATGATGGAAAGTGATGGATGGATAGATAAATATAAATGAATGGATGGATTGATTGATGGATGGATGACGGAAAGGGATGGATAGATGGCTGAACTGTGGAAGTGGATGGATAGATGGAAAGGGATGAATAAAAAGAGTTGGGTGGATGGTGGATAGGGATGGATAGATGGATGGATGGACAGACAGATGGATGAAATGGATGGATGGATGGATGGATGAGTGGTTGATTGAAGATAGATGGATGGATGGATTGATGGATGAATATATTAATGAAAATAAATGAATAGATTGATATATGATGAAATTATGGATGATGGATTGATAATTTGTGATTGATGGATGGATGATATATGATGCATGAACAACAAAAGATGGGTGGGTGGGTTTACAGATGGATGATTGCACTTGGTAAATGACGGATGTTTTTCACAGACTCTGCTGTCCTTATGTTAACTTTTGTTAAAACATTTAATAGAGTACAAAATAAAAACAGATGATAATCACATGGGAAGAAGATTTTATTTTATTTTTTGCTGTTGTTTTTTTCCCTCTGACACAGACCTTCAAGCCATTGTGAAACAAAATGATTGATAATTGTTTTCTCCTCTTTTATTTATAGCCACATGTCACACCTCTTACTTTCCTGCTTAACTATATATAAGAGGCTTGGAAAAGGAGAGCACAAGAGGAGTTCATTACTACCAGATCAATTAGAGCCCACTCATCATGTCAGCATGTAGTGGCAGAAAAGATCAATCTTCAGTTATTGGGTTCATTTTCAAAAGAACCAATTCACCCACTCACTTCCCTTCAGGAGGTTTTCATCCTTTTGTCTCAAACTTCGTTATGGGGAAGGTATTATAAACCTAGTCTCAGCCTACAGTCTGCTCACTAAATGTTTTATACGTATATTGCACACCAAGATGGGATTTTTTTTTAAAATCCATCTAGCTTTAATACCAGTTGGCTTTTGGCAACTTTTAAAAGAAAAAACAATAATAAATATTAAAGCATGTCCAGTTAGAATTAAAAGTTGTGCTTATAGGTTAAGCTAAATGTTAAAGATTTTAGATATGCACTTTCATGCTTCAAACTATTCTAGTTATGAAACCCATACTGTTAGCACTGTTAGTCATTTATTTACTGCACAAAATTCAGTGTTGGCAAAGCAACTTGAAAAATGTAGTGAGCTAAGCTATTAGCTACTCTACTTAAAATGTAGCTTAACTACGCTAAAAGCTACCCCCTGGTAAATGTAGCAAGCTAAGCTAAAATCTATATGGCAAAAGTAGCTTAGCTACGTCTAAACTATTTTTTACAATTTTCATTTTTAAATCGAAGCAATTTAAACCCAAGTTATTCATATCTTAGTGATCAATAAAACTGTCAATGATACATTTGAGGCAGAATTTCAGAAAGTTTTTTTAAAATATGCACTACAGTGCGCAAATATATATATATATATATATATATATATGAGTGATATCACAAGAGTAGCAGTGTGCTACGGCTGTATATCAGCACTGGTGGGAGGCATGCGTTGGCACGAGGCCGCAGGCCCCACCAGTGCTGATATACAGCCATACCACACTGCTACGAGTGTGATATTGCGTTTATACAACAGTTCGATGGCACAGTCTTGTATATAAAAAAGAAAATCAAACACAGAGAGTCTAAAACTCTTTTGTATTAGGAACTACTTTCTTCTGCCATTCATTCATATCTGCAGCTGACGTCAGAACAGCAGAAGCCGTTACTAATTCACCAACGTCACTTTAGAGCTAGTGTTTGAATGATTCTCTATAACATAAAGCGAAGCAGCGCTTCAGGAGTGTGACCAACTGAAGGTGATGACAAAACAGCAAATTTTGCTCACATTTTAACATGATAAGGCTTAACGTGACATGAAATGCCATCCGCCTACAGAGATTTCTCACCAGACTGCTGTTGGGTTTGCGATAAGGAGGGACAAGGCTGAATGCAGCTTCTTATTCGCAGCTTCTTATTGACTCTATCTGGTCCACCTTAAAAACCACGAGGCTTCCATTTTTCAGCTTTTTATTCGGGCTCAAGAGAACACACAAGGGCTTATTATGTGTTTCTGGCGCCAGCTTGTGGATAGACAACCTCAAACGTGTTTGGCCACCGACGAGCTCTCAGAAATTGTAAATATTTTGAAATAGGCACTATTCTTACAAATAAACTGCATCGTTGCAATCTAAACAACTACATTCTCTGCTAAAAAGCCTCAAAAGTACATTTTGTTGTCTAACAACCGTAATATTAGTCAAACCGTAGCTTGCTTGTTGTGGGTGGAGTAATACAAAGAGGTGAAGGGTGAAGAGGCTTTTGTGTAATGCTACTGGCAAAAAATTGCACGGCTATCAGCCAATTAGATTGAAGAACCAGACAGCAGACAGAACTGTTGTGTACATATATATATATATATTTGAGAACTGCATTAGGAAATAAGTTATTGCATCGTAACATGTACTTCTTGAGGTATGGTCAAAAGAAATCCTGCTTCAGAAATAACTCCTTTCATCTTACCCCAGACATGCTCAATAATGTTTATATCTGGTGACTGGGCAGGCCAATCCTTGAGCACCTTGACCTTCTTTGATTTCCAGAACTTTGATGTGGAGGCTGAGGTATGAGAAGAAGCGCTATCCTGCTGGAGAATTTACCCTCTCCTGTGGTTTGTAATGTAATGGGCAACACAGATGTCTCGATACCTCAGGCTGTTGATGTTGCCATCCACTCTGCAGATCTCTCGCACGCCCACATACTGAATGTAACCCCAAACCATGATTTTTCCTTCATCAAACTTGACTGATTTCTCTGAGAATCTTGGGTCCATGTGGGTTCCAGTAGGTCTTCTCCAGTATTTGTGATGATTGGGATGCAGTTCAACAGATGATTCATCAGACAAATCTACCTTCTCCCACTTTTTCAGATGATTAAATAGATGTCAGGTTAGTATTTGCTTCTCTTACAACTGTGATCAACGACAAGACTTTTATCAGGTAGTGTACTTGTATGCTTTAAACTATGTTCAAGTCATGAAACCCATGATGTTAGTCAGTCTTTTACTGCACAAAAACATTAACATGCGAATAAACCAATGACCAAAAAAAAAAAACATACTGACAAGAGGAGCTGAAAAAAAAAATGAGGATCAATATTGGCATCTCCAAGATGGAGAGAGATCACAACAAACTCCGTCTAGAGAGGGAAATATTGATCCTGCATGAGTTTTATTAGAAAGGTGAGCAACTGTTCGGATGCCTTGCTATGATATTCAAATATTGATCTGGCTTTCTGTTTCAAACCAGACACCAAGCTAATACATACAGTAATGTTATGACACAACAGCGCTCTTTTATGATCATTTCATGAAGCTATGTGCTACTGCACAGTTTAACTCAGCAAATTGAGGGATAAACAATATTTTACATTTGATAATTGGTAAATAAATTGTTGGGGTTGGAGTAAGTGTAGACTTATAGGTCCCATGAAGTGCTTTGAAATGTGCATTTTTTATTCGATGGTTGACGAAATCTCAACTGAAACATGAAGACCGGGTGGGGCATAGTATAAATCCTTCCCTAAAAACGAGCCTATAATGTTTGTTTTTTTCACAGCTCTGCCAGTAAGGGTGTACTCACACTATGTACAGTCGCCTTAAACCAGGCCAGCATGCTTGTCCCCCCTCCTGTCTTTCCCGATGGCCCACACCCATATTACATTCGGGCTTGGGCATGCTCATGGACGATGCGCTGTTCATTAAGTGCTTTCGCTCAGCACAGTGGAGATTTCTTTAGTTATATTGTTTTAGTCATTTTAGATATTTCACAGATCAGCCACTTTTGACGCTCATAAACAATCATAAAGTCCTCATGCTGCAGAAATTAGGAGGTTTGCCGAAGGAGCAGTGAGAGGTTTGCGTCTTCAATAATCTACGACAGTTTGCATTCATTGAACAGTAGGAATAACTAATAAATCCATATCAAAAAGTCCCATAAAAGTCACGTCTCGTCTTCAGTTTCGGCTCAGGCGCGATTTGCTCTCACACTACATACTACTGAAGCCCAAGTGAACCGCGCTCTGGCACACCTCTTTCATTCGTGCCAGAGCCCGATTCAGAGCACTCGCACTTCTCAAACGATCCGAGAAACGGGCCTGGTCACGGTTTGGATAGTATAGTGTGAGTGCGCCCTAAAAGGGGTTGAGCTCAAGCACATCAAATGCGAAGCACAGGAATGGCGGGTATGTCAGACACTAGGGGCTCTATTTTGACGGTCCATGCGCAGAGCGCAAAACGCAGGGCGCAAACGCTTTCAGGGTGTGTCAGGACGCGTTTTTGCTAATTTAAGGACGGGAAATCTGCCTTGTGCCGCGGCGCATGGTCTAAAAGGGTTGAGTTTATTTTCTTAATGAGTTATAGGAGTGTTTTGAGAATAAACCAATTAGAGTCTCATCTCCCATTCCCTTTAAGACCCAGCCGCGTCGCGCCAAGAGCGCATTCACTATTTACAGGACACAAAGTAAGTCTAAGTGGAAAAAATGAGCATTTCACAAGCAAACAGTTAACAGTTAACAGTTTTTTAACAGAAAACTGTTAAACAGAGCATCTACTGCGTGAGAATGAGAGATAATGGAACTACTTTCACATTCACTCTTGGAAAGGGAAACCTTTACGCACAGACATCAATTAGTCTATAAATAAGTAATTTTGTTTGTTAAGCGCAAATATTTGTTTCAAAACTATTTCTAAATTCAGTTCTAATTTCCAGCAAACGAATAAATAAACAATAATTACCAAGTGTGCTCAAAATACTGAGTTATTTCCAAATACACCTGCCATGCCCCATATGGTCTAAAACCTGACACGTGGGCAAATCTAAGCTTGTTTTTAATAAAACAAATATAAATATGCATATAATAAATAATACTGCTAATAATAATAACATTATACAAAAGCAAATTGTTATGAATGAACTGAAAAAGACATAAAAGCAGTGATTTTTCATATTTATGTAGGCTAGAAAATAATATGTTTTGTAATATTTTAATCCTTTATATTTATATCTTATATCTATTCTTATTATATCCTATATATATCCTTAATATTTAAATTTTTTCATATGTAAAGATATTTGCCTATTGCTCTCTTGTGCGTATTAAGCAGTGCATAAGCGAGGCGTAACTCTGTGCCGGAGTTTAGACCGGGTTAGTTTTGGTCTAATGAAAAATCTTTTTTAGTTTCTCAAAATAGCAACGCGCCAGCGGTCCGCCTCAGAACACCTTCCTTTTTAGAGCAGAACGCCTATGGGCGCACAAATGAGCGCTAATGCATTTGCTATTTAAACAGCGTAGCGCAACGCCTCAAAACCAATCTTGCGCCAAGCTGAAACTACCAAAAGACTATTGCGCCACGTCTTGCGCCACACTGCGCCGGGCTTATGATAGGGCCCCTAGGGAGCATTTGATTGGTCACATTTTGATGATAAGTATGAGGTGACATGAATAAAACTGTTTATTTAGGCAGAAGTAACAGTCAACAAGCTTAATGCTGTGTTTGCACCAGACGCGGAACGTGTGAATAAATCATGCTATTTGATATAGACATGTGAACGTTATGAGTTTACTCGCATCATTCGAGCATCGAATTAGATTCAACCTCACAATAGATAGGGCTTTTGTCCGCCCGGTGACTCTAGCTTCGTTGCTAAATGGCTAACGTGGATTTCATTGAGAGAGTAGCTGTGTTTATGTGTTTTAAGAAAGATGAAAGTAGCACAGTGGGTAGTGCAATCACCTCACAGCAAGAAGATCGCTGGTTCGACCCCTGGCTGGGTCAGTTGGCATTTCTGTGTGGAGTTTGCATGTTCTCCCCACGTTGGCGTGGGTTTCTTCCAGGTGCTCCGATTTCCCCCACAGTCCAAACACATGCGCTAGGGTGAATCGGGTAAACAAAATTTTCCCTAGTGTATGTGTGTGAATGAAAGTGTGTATAGGTGTTTCCCAGTGCTGGAAGGGCATCCACCGCGTAAAAAAAAAAACATGCTGGATAAATTGGCGGTTCATTCCGCTGTGGAGAACCTTAATTAATAAAGGGACTAAGCTGAAGAGAAAATGAATGAATGAATTATAACACTCTAATTATGCCTAAAACCACATGAACTAAAATGAAACAAACTTTTCCCTCGCCGCGCATATTAAAGCAGGGCTTAAATGTTCCTGCTGAGCCAGAGATCAACTTCTTGACAGGTGCAATTGCTGAAAACTCTCCAAAATCTCATGACAGTCTGGAGTGATGCCATATTAGTCAGCGTGCAAGATTAATGTAATACGCAGCACTTTGGACCTCGCGTGCTTTGCAGAGGGGAGAAACTTTGGCAGAGGCATCATATCAGAGAGATGTTTCAAAAGGCTGACTAGAAGCATTTCAGCTTAATGAGGCACTTGGCCAGGGCCAGCGCAGGAATGATGTCTGAATCAAAGCAGGCAGAAAAAAAGAGGACGAAGCAGGGTGGGCGAGCTAAAGACAGATAAAAGCGAAGAATGACCAGACTGAAAGATAGATTTGCCTTTGAGGTGAAACTGTTGTGGCAGTGGATGTGGCAGTCTGTGTTTTGTCTTGTTGCATTACTCTTCTTTTCTTCGTCGCTTTCTTTTTTTTATGGCCTGCAATAAAAACGCACAACGCAAGGATATAAATAAAGCAGCGCGGAATAGATTCGCTGGGCTTAAAACACAAGGATGCTTAGAGATGATTTGATCTAGCTTCAGAAGTGAAGGTTAGTTCATCCACGAACTGAAATGCTTTCATTAGTTTTCGTCTCAAACGCATAACTTTAAGTCTGCGTGGTGTAAAATGAAAGATATGTGTTTTGCCGTTCTGTTCTTTCCCATATATTGAAAGCACACAGCGATCACAAGCTCTGAAAAGAACAAGGGTTGAGATATAGTTATTAGACAACCACATAACAAATGTTTGAACTTTAATGGGTTTAGAAAAGATGTGTTAACTATTTGAAAGAAGTCTCTTGCCTTGGCTGCATGCATTAGATTGAAAATATGTTTGTTTTCAAAAATAATAATAAATAAATATATATAAATAAATAAACAAAGGAACATGTATGTTTTTTTTTTCTTTTTTCAAATGTAATTTATTCCTGTAATGCAAAACTGTATTGCTGTTAATTGGCATCTATACTCTGTTTTTTTTTTTTTTGTGTCACATGATCATTAATCAGAAGTATTACTTGTATTATAAATGTTGGAAACAGTTTTTGTCAAAATTTGACAATCAATTAAATAACGCTGAATTGTTTGATGAAATAAAAACCAAAGGCATTTATTTAACATAGAAAAAAGCTTTTACTCAACGTAATAAAATAAATAACCCAAAAAGAAAAACAATAAATAAATAAAATAATAATAACACTAAAAAAAAGAAGAAGAAGAACAACAATAAATATTAAAATACACATTACACTTAATAATCATTTATTATTAAAGATGTTTTTTTTTAAATATATAAAAACTGTAATTGTTCAATTACTGCATAATAGCATTGAATAAGTAAATAAATAAATAGTGGGACATATTTGTCAAATGTAAATTATTCCTGTAATGCAAAACTGTATTGCTGTTATTCAGCAAAATTACTCTATTTATTTTAATGTCATTTTAATTTTCATTGAAACTAATTCAAATAATATTATTTTTATTATTATTAAATGTTAGAAACAGTTGTCTATTTTTTGTCAAAATTGTACACTTGTTTAAATAATGCTGGATTGTTTGATGAAATAAAAAGTCAAAAGCATTTATTTGAAAATGTTTTTAATCAATGTACTAAAATAAATAACCCAAAAATGAAAATTAAATAAATAAAATGAATTCACTTGCACATATTATTATTATTATTATTATTATTATTATTATTATTATTATTATTATTAAGATGAAGAAGAAGATTAAAATACACATTAAGCTTACTAATCCAATTGTTTAGTGTCTCATGATCATTCAAAAATATTTCAAAATTATTATTATTATTATTATTATTATTATTATTATTATTAATAATAATAATAATAATAATAATAATAATAATAATAATAATAGTAATAATGTTGGAAACTGTTGTCTATTTTGTCAAAATACTGGACTGTTTAATTAATTAAAAAGTCAAAGGTATTAATAATAATAATAAATTAAAAAATAAAATAAAAATAAATATACACATTAAACTTAAAATAAAGTTAAAATATACATTAAACGTATTAATAATTTATAATTAAAGTTTTTAAATATATAAAAAAAGAAAACTTGAATTGCTGCATAATAGCAATAAACAAATAACTAAATAAACAAACAAACAAACAAATAAATAAATACATACAAAAATAAATAAAACATTTTAGGTGGTGATGAATTTCAGTATATGAACACTCTGAATTTATGTTTATATATATATATATATATATATATATATATATATATATATATATATATATATATATATATATATATATATATATATATATATATATATAAAATCTCTTTGTATTCTACAAAAAATATATTACATAAAAGTGAGTAAATGACGGAAATACCATGACAAGGCGTCTATACGTCTATCAGATAGCATGAGTGTGAATTAAATGTTTAAGTGTTCCAGGCTTTGAGAGCACAGCAGCATGTACTGTAATGGCATGTAGACATGCTGAGTTTCTGATTGAACACAAGTTTTTATAGGTTATTCGTTCTCTTCAGGGTACGCACTGTCAAGAGACACACGTTTGCTTTCAGAAGCATTATGTAGACACAGACGGGCAAACCTGTAGATCATTCTGATGAGGTTTGCAGGACCAATTCACTGACTTTGAAAGGAAATCCTGACATGATGTAACCTGATAATATAGGTCTGTTAGAGTAGATAATCTTATCTCATCTGATCTCATCTAAATGTTTTGCCATCATTATTATGTACAATGATTATTCTTATTATTCTTATTATTTATACAAACATACAAGGTTGAAAATGCAACCATACATATTTTTTGAATGCATGCAAGAAAGGAAATCTGGCACCAGAGCAACAAAGCTGAACTATTGACCCAGATAGTAGCATGAAATGCTTCGGATTACACAGGTCAATGTTATTCCATCTATATGCAAAATTTTCACATCACTGGCATATGTTAAACGCCCCAGGCTTTTTCATTTCAGCTTAACATGTGTTGGCAGTGAATCTACAGTCAATGGATAGATCAGAATAATGCACAAGATACTTTACACTAAAATCATCATTGAAATGTTTGACCTTCATTACATGTTTAATGCTTTCTTGATTAACATGGGATTTTCAACAGTGTAAACAATAAAAAGTTATTTGGACTTAAAATTGAAAGGCAGCTTCATGCAGTTTTTTTTTTTTTTTTTTTGTAGACTTAAATTTCTACACTAGCTGACAAAAGTCTTGTCAATCCCAGTTGTAAGAGCTATAAAAAATAACTTGACTTCTAGTTGACCATCTGGAAAAGTGGCAGAAGGTAGATTTTATAGATGAATCATCTGTTGAAGTGCATCCTAATCACCACACATACTGCAAAAAACCTACTGAAACCAGCATGAACCCAAGATTCTGACAGTAATCAGTCAAGTTTGGTAAAGAAAAAATCATGGTTTGGGGTTTCATTCAGTATGTGAGCGTGTGAGAGATCTGCAGAGTGGATGGCAACATTAACAGCCTGAGCTATCAAGACATTTGTGCTGCCCATTACATTACAAACCACAGGAGAGGGCAAATTCTTCAGCAGGATAGCGCTCCTTCTCATACTCCAGCCTCTACATCAAAGCTCCTGAAAGCAAAGAAGGTCAAGGTGCTCCAGGATTGGCCAGCCCAGTCCTCAGACATGAACATTATTGAGCATGTTTGGGGTAAGATGAAGGAGGTGGTACTAAAGATAAATCTAAAGAGTTTTGATGAACTCTGGGAGTCCTGCAAGAACACTTTCTTTACCATTCTAGTTGACTTTATTAACAAATGTATAGACAACAAGACTTTGGTCAGATGGTGTAATCACCTCAACTTACATCAATCAAACTCACTAAAAATATACACTTTGCTTAGACTGTTAGGTTGGGATTTGGGTTAGTGCTCGAGTAAGTTGAGTCAACTTAAAAAAGGTATGCAGGAAGTTATTTATTTATTTTATTATTGTTTTTTTAACAGTGAAAAAGTGATATCAGGTCAGATAAAATGTTTAGTACCACTTAATTTTGATGGTCAATTTGAGTATTAGTAGACTGTCTGCTTAATATCTGTAGACACTGCTCCTTCAACAGAAATTTAACTCACTATAAGACATTTTTTAAGCACATGTCAACTTACTCTAGCACTAACCCAAACCCCAACGTAACAGTCTACTTATAATCTAATGACAATTAGTTGGCGTGAAGATGCAATGTAACTTAAATTCAACAAACAGACCATCAAAATAAACTGTGACCAATTGTTTATGTGGGTAATAAAATCGCAAAAAAAAAAAGAATAAATTACTCCATTTTGCATTTTAAAAAAATGCAAAAAAAAAAAAAAAACAATTCTGTGACATTATTATAGTACAGTGTTTCTCAACCACATTCCTGGATGACCACCAACTCTGCCTATTTTCCATGTCTCTTTCAACAAACACACCTGATTCAGATCATCAGCTCATTAGCAGAGACTAAAAGACCTGTAATGGGTGTGACAGAGAGACATCCAAAATCTGCAGTGCTGGTGGTCCGCAAAGAATTTGGTTGAGAAACACTGCTATAGAAACATTTAAGGCACTATAACTACAATACAAATAATACCTAGTCTATCTTATCCTAAAAAGTCATACTAGGTGTTGTCATTTTGTTTTTATTTAACTGTGCAGTTTACTGACCGCTTAACAGCCTTCCTTCTAATGATTTCAAATACTGTATATTAAGAATCTCTTAGATAAATAGAAGTTTTTGTATGTGTTAAATTGAGTTGGCAGACATTTATTCCAAATAGTCTCTGAAACTGAGCACTCGCTATGCAAAAACACATGACAAACTATTTGTGAAAACATTAGTGAGAGAAAATTGTGTGAAAAGTGTTAGTATAATGTGTTAGTTCATGAAAGTGATGATAAACCGCAAGACATATTTATCCTAACTCGTTTGTTTCAGACAGACAGACAGACAGACAGACAGACAGACAGACAGACTATAGATAGATAGATAGATAGATAGATAGATAGATAGATAGATAGATAGATAGATAGATAGATAGATGGATAGATAGATAGATAGATAGATAGATAGATAGATAGATAGATAGATAGATAGATAGATAGATAGATAGATAGATAGATAGATAGATAGATAGATAGATAGATAGATAGATAGATAGATAGATAGATAGATAGATAGATAGATAGATAGATAGATAGATAGATAATACATTACATAAATAACAAATATAATGGTCAACCATACAGCAGTTTAAACCTGATGGCGCAAAAATCACACATGTGAAGGTGATAGTATACCCATGCAGTACCACATACAGTCACCTCCACCAACTTGAAAAGATTGAAAAGAGGAAATTGCTGTATAATCCAGTGAGAAATGTGTTCTTCAAAAGTTCAAAGCTTGTGTCTGGTGAAGTTACTTTCACCAGTCACCTCAGCACAGAGATGATTGAGTGCTGCTAAAAAAATAATGAATATGGATGGATGGAGGAGTGAAACATTTTACAGTACATATTTAGGTGATTTCTGAAAACTTGGTGGAGTTTGGAGCCAGTTTAGAGTGAGTGAATATACTGTACAGTATGTGAAATAGTGTATTTTCAATGGTGGAAATAAGTTGAACACGTCATGATTTTATGTATTTATTTTTTCTTGGGAACTGTCCTAAAGGAACTGTCGACATGGAATTGAATCAGGTCTTGGTAAATACCAAATGAAGTCACATATATTGCTCAGGAGAGGGTTTTTCACACTTCAACAGTGTAAAAATCTTGATGGTTCTGTGGGTTTCGTCTTTCAAATCCGATCTATATTTTGTATTTTCTATTGGATTCAGGTCAGGTGATTGGCTGGGCCATTCTACAGCTAGATTTTCTTTCTCTGAAAGCATTTAAGAGTTTCCTTGGCTGTGTTTTGGATCATTGTCTTGCTAAAAATGTTGCAGATTGCACCTGTAATAAACAGGAAGGGAATTTTACCATTTTTATAGTTATTTCAAAGTTTTTCATGCCTAAATAAAACAAAAGCACAGAACAGACTCACATTTAAGAGCAAGGGGTTTGGCGGTATGGGTTGTGTGTATTATTGCCACCCTTCATAGAAAGATTAAAATTACGGGAGATCCCAGGAAAAAAAACAGAAGGTTTGACAGATAAGACTGTGTGCAATACTAATTTCCAAAGCATCCTGTTTATAGTATTATGTTTAGTTTGATGTACTTCCAACAGTTGTAGGCTGTGAAGTATATAAAATAATCTGCTGTAATGGTATGGAACTTCTTTGCAAAATGTGTCTGCAACAACATCAGCTGAGTATTTCACAGGAAATAATTGAACATCAGAATTACTGTTTTGTTATGTCAAATTATTACATACTGGTTAGATGTGGATATATAAATATACAACGCAATACAATATACATTTTTTTCGTTTATTTAACCATGAGCACTATTAAATATGTCCACATTAGGGTTGTAACAATATACCGGTATGACGGTCTACCACGATTTGAACGTGCACGATTATCATACCATGAACAATTGCATATCAACGGTTTTAACCCTTAAAGACCGAGACAGCCGCCCGCGGCTAAAAATAAGTATTGCTCTTAAATGTTTAATAACTTTTGATCCGCTGATCAGATTCATACAATTCAAAGATTGGCATAAAGAAGAGAATCTAAGCTTTCCAGTGATGTATCACATAACATTCGCGGACTTTCAGAGGCTCCGGAATCAGTGCGATTACGTCATCAAAATTTGACAACGCTGATTTGATAAAGAAACGCTCGTCACTGTGTCTCCGGACAAACCAGACATGATACATTGATGCATTGTCCCTCCTCCATGCCCAGATTGGTTCAAACTCGCTATATCACATACTGTACTTATATGGTTGTAGTTACAATGTGGCTAATGTTTATGGTTATTGCATGTTACTATGCATAATTACTAGTAATAACTATAGTAAGTACTTAGAACTTGTGTAACAACTTGCTGTAATAAAGTGTATTAAATTGTAAAACCTTTGCAACACATCTTTGAATACACATGCAGCACTTTTTTTTTTAAAAAATCCATAAATACACACAGTGCATTTGGATATTTATGCATACAGTATAAATACACAGGCACATTCATAAATGGACTAAAGGATTCAACAATTTTTCGATTCCATTACTGGAAACCAAGGCACAATATTGCTTGTTAAGAATAGATTTTGCAAGCTGCCCTTTGAAAGTATTTTATTCAGAGAAAAGAAGCTCTGAGAAATAATACATCACTTCCACGGGTGAAGACTTTGTGCTTTTATACCAATCGCAAACTCCATCAAGTTGACTTGAATGGCACTTCAGACCACCTTTTCAAGCTGCCTGATGTTAGAAAACTACTTTTACACCAAACTCTGACGTCAAACCCTCTTAAAAAGTTAACAAGTCTGTGTTTAAAGTCTTTTTTTTTTTCAGTCTGGTGGTCAGTTCAGTTCACTTGTCTTCATCAAATACAGTGAATGAGAAATTAAAGAGATGAACGCTCGGAAATCTATTAAAAATCAATATTATTCATACTGAATTAACATTATTAGATGAAAAGGCAAATTTATGAGAAAAAGCTGCAATCTTTACATATATTCCTACGGTATTAAAAGTCAAAATGATGAGATTTCACTACTTAATACAGGATAAATCTCAAACGAATGACAAAAATTCAAGCTTATAACACAAGAATATGAAAAAGTCAAGATTAAGACCTAATTATGTTTTGCTGTGAGATTAGAAAGTCCAAAAATATGCAACTAAAATGAAAATGTAATGATATAAAAATGTAATGATTAAAAACAAATGTTAAAATGTTACAATTCTGACTGGTAAGGTCAAAAATATGAGATATTAGGTCTTAATTAGCCTAGAAGGCAAAAAGTCGAAATCATGATAAAATTATGACTTTCTTTAAAAAAAAAAAAAATAAATAAAATAATCTGCCCTTTAAAAGAGTTTCATTCAGAGAAAAGACTGAGAACTCTGAGAAATAATGCATCACACTGACAGGTGTACCTGGGGTGTATCAGAAATCAGACCCTAGACCAGTGGTAGGGAGCCTATGGCTCTCGAGCCACATGTGTCTCTTTGACCAAAAATACGTGGCTCTCCAGCTGTCTTTCTTCAAAATTATTTACAGCTTAAAAAATTAGAACCATTACTAAATATGTCCTATCAAAAATACACCTACAATACCCTTTTTAATTGTAACTTTATACAGCACAATGAATAAGACCTCAGTTAACAATAAAAGGACGTTTCGACCAATGTGTGCTTGTGGCAATGTAGATAAAATTAAATTGCGACACCAATGAAGAGCAAACAACTTACGTTTCTATGGCAACTTAAATTCAAAGTAAATTCATGAGTGGTGATTGCGAAAATAAAAATACTATAAATAGTTCTTTCTTCATTCATGGAAAGGCTCAACATGTGATGCTTCGTGTTTGTTTATTTTTGAGTTGTGCATGGACACAAATTAAGGTTTTGTTTAATCCTGTATTATTTATAAACAATATAGTATTAGTAGTAATACTATAATAATTTTTAGTAAGTTATAGTAATACAGTAGCAAATGCATTTTTAAAAAGGCATTTTGAGATATGTATACACATTTAATGGCTCTTCAAAAAATGCATTTGGAAAAAAAAATCAGAAATGGCTTTTTGCGAAAAAAAAAAGGTTCCCGACCCCTGCCCTAGACCCTCATTCAATATTCCCTACATACAGTAAGTCCACGGTCCACCTAATCAAACTCATTCTGAAAACATACCCCTATATACATTTCTGAAGAGTGCCAAATCCGTCCCAGGAGATACGTTTTTAGCAGTTTTTGTTTTCATGACTCCACCAGAGGCCGCTGTGTACGCTTTTTGAGAGCTCAAATTTTTCTTGCAAATGCCATTCACCCCTGATGTTCTCCCGTAAATCCACCAGAGGCTGCAGTCGACTGACTGACCGACCAACTGAATGACCCCAAACCACATTAATAGTGTTTTGAAAAGCACCAATTGACCAGTGCCCACCCACTTCCCTAAACCCATCCAACAGTGTTTTGAAAAGCAATCCAGAAAAAGAAAAGCCCTCGCCTAATTTGTCCCACGTTTTCAGATTTTACCACATTCTCACTCTGTTATTTACTTGTTTAATTTATTCTTTGTAGATTTAGCTTTTGTCTAACCTGCTTTCTGGAACCATTCTTGACTCGAACCCCATCATCGTGGTCAACTCCTTTCTTTGTCTCAAGTCGGCTGATGTGGCAGACACTGGACAAACTGATGACAGGGGAAAAGCTGTACATACGGAGATAATTGGTCAGCTGCTGGCACAAAAAGGAACAGCATCATACCGCCCCGTAGCATTCGTTTTAAAGACGAAATGTAGCCAATCGTAGCTCTGGCTACATAACTTGCGATCTCAAAAAATCTATAAAGGGCTAAAATTTCAGAATAGGTCTGTGTTGCACTTAATAGAGAAAATGAAAACGAGAAAGTGAATCTGAGTACGGAGTGCTGCTTAAAATAAAAAAAAATAAAAAAAATAAATAAATAAATAAAATTAAATTAACTAAATAAATAAATAAATAAATAAATAAATAAAATAAATAATAAAAATAATAAAAATAAATAAATAAATAAATAAATAAATAAACAAACAAATAAATAAAATAAAATAAAATAAAATAAATAAAATAAAATAAAATAAAATAAAATAAAATAAAATAAAATAAAATAAAATAAAAAATAAAATAAAATGTTTGACAAAGTTGATAGAGTTTGAAATTACTTTGTGTCATTTTTATTTAGAGATCTGGCAAATACATAAATGTCAATTTAAAAATTAAACAATACATTATTTAGAAACTTACACTGATTGGATTCTGCTCTAGATGCCATCTTGTGGTCAGATGTGGAAACATAAGAGTCATTTGTTTGCGCTCATGCCAATTACACTCCTTACATTTCCAATTACCCCATTTTTCCTCCAAAAGGAAGCTGCTGTAGTTTGAGCAGTTTAAGCCTTAATCTGAGTTCTCTCTCTGGTGGTCAGTTCAGATCTTCTCTCGTCTTCATCAATTACAGAGAACAGGCATCTTTGCATCAGATCCTCCTACGCCCTCCAGTCTGCGGTTAGTCTACAGTGTGTGGATTTTGTTAGTGTGGTGCGTTTCATTAAATAGTGTGAGACCTCTGTTTGCTTCGCTACGCAGTGTGTTGCAGACCTACCGGTGTGTGGGCATATCGTTCTGTGTGTTCTCGTGGAGGCGTATGTCAGTCGCCTGCTTTTATTTTCTCTTTGGCTGCATTTTGCCTGCATTGTGTTAAACTTATGAACTGTATGGCACATCTGAAGTGTTAAAAAGCTGATTTTAATGAACTTTCTTATAAATAGATGGGGATTTTTATTTATTTATTTTTGAGTTTTACTATAATGTTGAAATCTAGTGACTGAATGTGAGATCATTTCATTTTTCTTGCAAATGTGTGTTTGGCTACTTGTACTGATACAAAGTAGTCAGGACCTGATAAGGTGTGGGTGTTAAAGCTGATAAAAGCCTGTGTCAAAGTAATATACACTCACCGGCCACTTTATTAGGTACACTGTCCAACTGCTTGTTATTGCAAATGTCTAATCAGCCAGTCACATGACAGCAACTCAATGCATTTAGGCAGAGATGCCAGAGGTCGGAGGAGAATGGCCAGACTGTTTCCAACTGATAGAAAAGCAACATTAACTCAAATAACCACTCGGTACAAAATAAGTATCCAGAAGAGCATCTCTGAACGCACAACACGTCCAACCTTGAAGCAGATGGGCTACAGCAGCAGAACACCACACTGGGTGCCGCTCCTGTCAGTTAAGAACAGGAAACTGAGGCCACGATTCACACAGGCTCACCAAAACGTTGCCTGGTCTGATGAGTCTCCATTTCTGCTGCGACATTTGGATGGTAGGGTCAAAATTTGGCATCAACAACATGAAAGCATGGATCCATCATCAACGGTTCAGGCTGGTGGTGGTGGTGTAACGGTGTGAGGTATATTTTCTTGGCACACTTTGTTCCCATTAGTACCAATTGAGAATTTGTGTAAATGCCACAGCCTACCTGAGTATTGTTGATAACCATGTCCATGCCTTTATGACCAGCAGGAGACCGCACCATGTCATAAAGCGCAAATCATCTCAGATTGGTTTCTTGAACATGACAATAAATTCGCTGTCCTCAAATGGCCTCCACAGTCACCAGAACTCAATCCAATAGAGCACTTTCGAGATGTGGTAGAAAAGGACATTGGCATCATGGACGTGCAGCGGACAAATCTGCAGCAACTGCATGATGCTATCATGTCAATGTGGACCAAAATCTCTGAGGAATATTTCCAGTATCTAGTTGAATCTATGTAACGAAGGATTAAAGCAGTTCTAAAGGCAAAAGAGGGCCCAACCTGGTATTAGTAAAGTGTACCTAATAAAGTGGCCAGTAGGTGTATATACAGTTGAAGTCAGAATTATTAGCCCCCTTTTGATTTTTTTGTTCTTTTTTAAATATTTTCCAAATGATTTTTAACAGAGCAAGAAAATGTTCACAGTATGTCTGATAATATTTTTTCTTATTTGTCTTATTTGTTTTACTTCGCCAAGAATAAAAGCAGTTATTAATTAAAAAAAATATTTTTTTTTTCGATAGTCTACAGAACAAACCATCATTTTACAATAACTTGCCTAATTACCCAAACCTGCGTAGTTCACCTAATTAACCTAATTAAGCCTTTAAATGTCACTTTAAGCTGCATAGAAGTGTCTTGAAAAATATGTAGTAAAATATTATTTACTGTCATCATGGCAAAGATAAAATAAATCTAAACTTAAAGTTATTAGAAATAGGTTTTTAAAACTATTATGCTTAGAAATGTGCTGAAACAATTTTTCCTCCATTAAACAGAAATTGGGGAAAAAATAAACAGGGGCGCAAATCATTCAGGGGGGCTAATAATTCTGACTTCAACTGTATGTAGGTGTACTGTATATATGAAACACTTTCATAAACAAATTAATAACCATACACATTTCAAAACTATTGTGTTGGTGGACTAAATGTGCTCTATAGGTTGTTCTGAGGACTCTTACCCTTCAAAATAAATCGTGATGTACAGCAGTGAATGCGTGTGAGTCTTGTTATTACGATGATATTCACTCTATATCTAATAAGCGTTTTCTGTACAATTTACACAATTTTTTTAAATGCATTGTTTATAAGATTTTCATTAAAAAAAACAAAACAACTATAACTACAATGGCTGTTTAAGGCTTGTAGCTTTAGACTGATGTATATTTTGTCAATATTACTTGTGTTCTTTTTGGTGTGATCTATTCGTAAACACTGCCGTTCAAAAACAGCACCCCAGTGCATCTACGGCCTGACACTGGCTAAGAGGTTGCATGAGAATTGTACACAATGTAGTACATAACATTCCAAAAAAAAAATAAATGTTTTCAGTCTTTATCGTCCGTCAGAATGTTAAAACTTACACAGTCAAGCTCAACCAGAGACAATCAACCCATGTCTACATTTATTTATTTATTTATTTATTTATTTATTTATTTATTTATTTATTTATTTATTTATTTATTTATTTATTTAACTTATTTATTTATTTATTTATTAACTAATTTATTTATTTAGTTATATTATTTATTTATTTATTTATTTATTTATTTATTTATTTATTTATTTATTCATTTATTTATTTTTAAAGTCTTGCTTTATCTTGTTTTGTTGAAAACAGTAGATTACACATATATAAATGAACCCCCGTCTGCACAATATATTGAAGGGAATTGCAAAAACTTGGGTCAAATATTTCATGTCTCATGTCATGCTTTCAGATTTATCTCTGCATCACGATGAATCTTTCGCTCAGAGACATTGTATTACTAATCTTCATCTGATGAAAAGCAAGCTTCGTATTGGCAATAGGAATATCACAATAACATGCTTGACCTCAGAAAAAAAAAGCATCCGGTAAAGCTGACCAGCGTTTGTGAATAAAGAAACAGACAGAATGGCTTTTTCTGCTATAAGTCAATGCGGTACAACCAAACACCTGTAGAAAGTGTTATGGAGAATGATTGCTTTCATTTGGTGTGACAGACGTGTACTTCGGAATTGGCTTATAAACAATATGGCTTGTATCAGACACGTAGCATGTCCGCAATAAAATAACTCACTGCTATCAGGGAAAATATAAAAGGGGGAATAAAACCTCTTGTCTGTTTTATTTTAGGAGGCTGGTTTGAAAGACACACACACATACTTCATTTAGTGATGAGCCCCGCTGTAATGTTATACTGTATGGCGTTTTTTGTTCTCCACACAGCAGGGGGTGATTTCGCTTCTCGCATTTTCAAAGTTAAATAATGACGCTTTAATAATAATGTTGTCCAAAGATCTTGCGTTTATTATTCCAGTTATTCAGGGAGTTCATGGTCCAAACTGCATTGTTTATATGT
This sequence comes from Danio rerio, assembly GCF_052040795.2. NCBI lineage: Eukaryota > Metazoa > Chordata > Actinopteri > Cypriniformes > Danionidae > Danio > Danio rerio. Next base: position 5,588,983 of record NC_141021.1, on the reverse strand, counting down.
CAGGTCTCTTTTTTATGCAGCTCACAGCTGATGATTAACAAATACATTGTAATTCTGAATGCAATTAATATGCATCAGATTGTAGGAGTTTTGCATAAGGCAAGGATGTCTTTTGACAACTTGTTTAATGAGAGCTCAAACTTACAAGCAGGTGCAATTTGTACATACATGAATTGTACTACTATATACTAGGCATGGGCCGGTATAAGTTTCTGACGGTATGATAACCATGGAAAAAAAATGTCACGGTTTGACGGTATCACTGTGTTTACAGCTGTAAAATAAGTGTTTTTGTTTTAAATGTCAGTAAAAACAACAACTTTATTCCCATTTAACACAATATATTACATTTTAGGAAACATTTATAGTATTTTTGGAAACGGAAAACATGTCAGGCTACATAATTAAAATAAACCTTTGACTTCTACTATCTCCATTAGCTTCAAAAACGGATATCATTACAACACAAAAAGCACTTAAAAAACCTTTACATATACCTTAGAAACGGTATAACAAAACATTTTTTTGCGATTTTAATGCCCTGATTTTTCCAAACTGCGGTAAACCTTGAAACTGGTTATCGTCCCATGCCTACTGTATACCAGGAGTGTTGATTTAGCAAGGATGGAGGGGACGCATCCCCAACAATATCCCAACATAATCTCACGGAAATTAGTAACTATTTGATTTAGTGGCTTATTCATATGAATTTGTACGATCTAATTTCATCCCCCAATGACGGTTGGGTTTAGAGGTGGGATTAGGTGCCATGCCTCCTTTTTAAAATCATACAATAACGTATGACTAAACTCCACTACACTAAAACTAAACTGGCAAAACGTAAAATACTTACATTTTCTCGTGATTTCAGGCTGAATATCCATCAACTATCGAAATGTCCCCACCAATAATTTAATTCACTTAAAAAAAATAAAATAAAAAAATCACACTGTTTATATTAACCAGGGCATGCCGAAAGGGTTAAACCACATTCTCTCCTCAAGTCGCACCGCCCCCAAACACATATGAACATTGTTATTGGCTATGCCTTTTCCTGCTGTCATGTGAGAGGCTGTAGCTGCGTTCAGATAAAAGCAGCGCTAAAACTGCGGGAGAATTTCCTGAGCAAGAATAACGTAGAGGTGTGTGACACACATGTGAGGATGGCGGCAGCAAAAAAAAGGTGGACATAAGGCATTTTTTTCAATGAAAATTGTAAGTCACATAAGCTTAAATTCGCTACTGAATGAGTCCATCAAGATAAAGCTGTTAATGCTTGTGTTTTTCCCCTGCATTAACGCACAGTCTAATGATACAGCAGACTGATATAGTCTGGAAATAATACTGTTGCCCTGAACACTGTTGCCCAGTTTGATTTACCTGTCCGCACCAATGTCAAGTGCAAACCTACGCCCTTGCTGCATACACAAGAAAATTTACTGCAATGACTGGTGTTATGTAGCAGAGCTGCACCATATTGGACAAATCGGGCATTGCAATATTTTGTTTTGCTGCTATATATATATATATATATATATATATATATATATATATGAATATGATCAACGCAATTCAATGCAAGTCTTTGTATATGAGGCCCCTAGTTTCCAAAATCTCACGTTAAAATTGGGTACTATCAAAAGAGAGAGATAACAGATAAAACTATATGTTGTGCATGGATTGTAGGCTAAATGTGAGTTTTGTTTGCCCCTTTCTGATGAGACATGAGTGCTGCGTGACATGCGGTGAGGCTTGTGGCTGCTGAAGCACTGACTCTTTCAAAGTCAGATTTACAAACATAACTACTCAATATATTTGCCAACTTCTGATTGTGTTTCATATATCATACCAGCATTATATCTATACACATAGCAGGTACATATTGGGCCAAGGAAGAATGTAAAATGCATAGCAATTAAATATGCCTCCCAAAAAAAAAAACAGCCACCTAGATGCTACAGATTCCAGCCTAAAACAATCGACACAGCACCACGGCGGATGCACATGTGCTCTTTCATTCACACACACACACACACACACACACACACACACACACACACACACACACACACACACACACACACACGCACACGCACACGCACACGCACAAACTCTCTCTCGACCTCTCGGGAACGCCAAATTGTGAGCCCAATTACACCAGAGTAACGAACCGCTGCAGTGTTTTATTCAGAATGCACACCTCCAAAATGGACTTCTAAACACAACAACATTGGCCAACACAAGCTCATTGGCAATATATGCCCAGGGCTTCATATTTGAGAACCGCAAAATGTGTCCTGAGCTTTGTATGGCTGCATTTTGTCTGTAAACTGAATGCTAGAGGGTGGTATGACGGCGCATACTGTTTCGTACTACCATTGACTGCTTACCTCTCTATGGATGGCTTTTCCGGTGTGACCAGTGTCAGACTTTAGATGCAGAGTGGACTGGGCTTCAAGTCAGACAAAGGACGGTTACACAAACGAGCTCAAACAAAACCTGAAACAGAATAAGAAATAGTAGTAAAAAGCATGCGACATTGATGGCTTTTTTTTTTCTAGTTTGCTTTTAAAAACACTTGGGTTTAAGGAAGGGGGTGGGTGGGTCAGTTGACATCCCCATGCTGCAGTAGCCAAGGTTGTAAATGTGTCACACTGCTTAAATGGACTTCGAAACACAACAACATTGGCCAGCACATGCACTGTGGCAATATGTGCCCAGGGCTACATATTTGAGAACCGCAAAAAGTACCCTGGGCTTAGTATGGCTGCATTTTGTGTAAAAGTAATGCTACAGGGCAGTATGACAGCGCATACAATTTCTGTTTCGGTGAAGGATGGTTACAGAAACCATTTTGAACAAAACCTAAAAAAAAAAAAAAAAAAAAAATCATGGTAAAAACATGCATTTTTTGAAAACACAATAGGTTGGGTTTAAGGACGGGGGTGTGTGGGTCAGTTGATAGCAAGCAGATATATTAAGCACAACAAACCGACAAGCTTCTCTCTCATGGACGCATGCAAGAAGCATACTGAGATTGGCAGAAATCGACACAGCGGCCTCTGCTGGATTTACAAAAAATGGCAGGTATGAGAAAATGTGTTCAATAACGTATTTGAAAGTGTTAAAAATCTACACAGAGACCTTTAGTGGATTTGTGAAAACATGTGGAACCATTTTGTGGTTCTTAAATATGTAGCCCTGGGAACGTATCTCCAACAAGCCTGGGTTGCAACTGGAATGGCATCCGCTGCATAAAACATATGATGGAATAGTTGGCGGTTCATTCTGCTGTGGCAGCTTTTGATAAATAAGAGTCTATAAGCCAAAAGAAAATGAATGATGAATATACTGAGACCTTTAGTCCAGGTGAACCACATATACAAGTATGTGCATGTGTGTGTATGTAAGACACATGCAAACATAAATCCTGAGACATAAATCCTGTTTGATTCCATGATGTGTTATAAAGGTATCATGTACAGTAATCATAACAAGTTACTTAAACATGACATTTCCTCCGTGCTCTTCACTTAGTGCTTTTAGTGTATGCATGTACATTAGACGGGTCAAAGCCACTCAGTCTCCCACAGTCCTTACGCATGAGGTTGCATTCATGATTACGGCCCCATGTCGCTTGCTCAATTAGCCTGCCTGCGTACTTTCTTTCTATTTGCGAACAAGAGCGACCTTCAGGTAACCTCTGCCGAAATACTGTTTACTCTCGACAGCAGCTGCACAGTCTCGCCTGCAGATCTACAAGTCTCAGTGCATTGGATAAAGACTGCAGGTTTCCACTTGTGCAGATGCATAAAACATAAGTGCAGCATTCTGACAGTCTTATAGAACAACTTTTGGAGAAGCTAACGAAAGCCATTTTAGCACTCTCTGTCACATTTTGTTGAATTTTTGATGGTTTCTGAAATTCATTATCCCGTCTCATAAGGGACATGATTTTGGAGTGACTTTAATCGCACTTACCACTTTAGTGACATTTTCACCCTGGTTAGAAATACACAGCTCTGGAAAAAAATGAGGAGACACTTCTAAGATACCTTAATATTGTAAACTCTACCGAAGTTAAAACATCATCATCGTGATATCTAAAATATTACAAAAATATTGCAGATTTTTGTTATTTAAGGGGAAAAGATGCCCTAAAGGTTATTTAATGTTTAAATAAAAAAAATAAATAAATAAATAAAAATAATAGTAGACCTGTACACTGGCTTATTATCTTTTGGCAGAAGTCTGTCATTTCTGGTCCCAAAAAAAAAAAAAAAAAATTGCTGTTTGATTAAAATTAACTTTAAAATATAAATAAATAAATAAATAAATAAAAAATAAATAAATAAATAAATAAATAAATAAATAAATTCATTAATTAATAGTAATATTTTTTAAATAATTAATTAATAACTTTGTTGGTTGAATAAAAGTGAATTTAATAAAAAAAATAATAAATAAAAACTTGCTGGTTAAATTAAATTTACTGAAAAATAAATAACTAAATAGATAAATAAAATAAATAAATAAATAAACACTAATAAATAAATGAATAAATAAATATATAAATAAATAACACTAATAAATAAATAAATAACACTAATAAATAAATAAATACAATTTTCTGGTTGATTAAGAGTAAATCTAATAAAAAAAAACTTGCTGGTTGAATAAAATAAAATCAATCAATCAATCAATCAATCAATCAATCAATCAATCAATCAATCAATCAATCAATCAATCAATCAATCAATAAATAAACAAGCAAACTTGCAGGTTGTATAAAATTAACTTTAAAAATAAATATAAAAATAAATAAATAAAAATAAAAGTGAATTTAATAAAAAAAGAATAAAAACTTGCTGGTTGAATAAAATGTACTGAAAATAAATAAATAAATAAATAAATAAATAAATAAATAAATAAATAAATAAATAAATAAATAAATACATACATACATACATAAATTTGCTGGTTAATTAACAGTAAATTTTATTTTAAAAACTTGCTGGTTGAATAAAATTAACTAAGTCAGAATATGCCAGTATTTTTTTTTTATTTATTTATTGTTATACAACCAAAAACATTATAATTATAAAATTTTTCTACTTTATTGCATTCTTTCTTCTTTTCATTAAATCATCTAAAATAATACCTAATAAATTGAATTTATAAAAATGCAAGATTTAATTATTTCATTAGACAATAATATTGCCACACAATAAATTAATCTATCTATCTATCTATCTATCTATCTATCTATCTATCTATCTATCTATCTATCTATCTATCTATCTATCTATCTATCTATCTATCTATCTATCTATCTATCTATCTATCTATCTATCTATCTATTTATCTATCTAATTACAAAAAAAATAAAGGTTTGTTAATCCAAAGTGATGTTCCATGTAATACATAAATAATATATTTATGCCTGGACTCCATCCACTATTTTCACAAAATATAAATCACACAGATCAAACATTATTTGGCCAACCCCATGAACCCCTGAACCTACATTACAAGTCTTTTCTAGCCTTATGAAATCCATAAGTCAGAAATATATCAGTAAATAATGGCTGAACCTTTATTTTAACGTATTTATCTTTGTGCAAACTATTAGGAATCTCTAAAATGAGACATTTCAAGACATAAAAACCAGAGTGATGTTTCCATATAAAAGTTTGTGCTGGAAAAAAGCTGGCAATAGGAATAAAAACATGATTACAAGTTACTTTTTTATGGCTCTAGGAATATAAGCTTCCTTCTGTCATGCTTGAGCAGTTGGAAAAAATTAAGCATGTACTCTGCGCCGTCTATTGTCTTTAACAAGGAGTAGTGGGGCTTTATCGGGACTAACAGACGCTAACGAAGCCGTCATGTCGATGTGAAAGCGACAGGCCTTCCCTACAGTGCTAAATGACAGGCCTGTCGCAGCGCCTGCATCACAGCTGCCCTTTTTCTGTATAACCAGGTACATTCAGCACAGTGTTAAACAAGGACAGCCTGACACACAGTAATCTTTAACTGCAGAGCTATAGATTCTCCTGTGCTTGCCAACATGTTTCCAGCCTTGAAGGGAACCGGTGCTGTGTGACTTCAGCTGAGGAGATTATTAGAGAACAGGTCTCAGAGTTTATGCCACTCTGATATCTGCATGGAGATGTTTTATTTGGATCATTTTGAGAAGGTTGAAAACAACATGGTTGGAATAAATAATTGAACACTGAGCTGCAGTAGCTGTTTAGGTATTTGATACAACAAGCAACTTTTAATATAGCAGTAGCGCTTCACTTTTTCCACATTCGCTTATGTTACAGCCTTATTCCAAAATGGATTAAATTCTTTTATTTCCTCAAAAATCTACACACAATACCTCATAATGAAAGTGAAAAAAAAAAAAAAAAAAAAAAAAAAAAAAAATATATATATATATATATATATATATATATATATATATATATATTTTTTTTTTTTTTTATTATTCTTATTATTTTTTTTAATTCCACCACATCCAGCTCCACCACATCTCAAAGGTGCTCTATTGGATTGAGTTCTGGTGACTGTAGAGGCCATTTGAGTACAGTGAACTCATTGTCATGTTCAAGAAATCAGTCTGAGATGATTCACGCTTTATGACATGGCACGTTATCTTGTTAGAGGTAGCCATCAGAAGATGGGTACACAGTTATCATAAAGGGATGCACATGATCAGCAACAATACTCGGGTAGACTGTTGTGTTGACATAATGCCTAGTTGGTACTAATGGGCACAAAACAATATTCACCACACAATTATACCACCACCACCATCCTGAACTGTTAATACAAGGCAGCATGGATCCATGCTTCCACAATATTGATGCCAAATTCTAACCCAACCAATGCGAATATCACAGCACAAATCGAGACTTCAACACACCTGACAGGAAGTTTCTAATAATTCTAGTTATCTAGTAAGTAGCTGCTTCTAGAAGCTGGTTCAGGTTTGTTTAATTAGGGTTGGAGATGAACTCTCCAGAAAAGAGTTTGGACAACTTGTCTCAGACCTTCATTTTACAAAATATGTTAGAAAATGATACAATATATCATTTATAAAAACGTCTTGGGCCCTCAGATTTCTTAGGGGCCTAAGCGACAACTTACCTCGCTTATTGGTTAAATCCGTCCCTGGTTGTAAGCCAAAAATCTAAATTTAGGGTCAGAATTATTAGCCCTAATTTCTTCTTTCCCTAATTTCTGTTTAACGGAGAAAAAATTCTTTTTCAACACATTTCTAAACAGAATAGTTTTAATAACTCATCTCTAATAACGGATTTATTTTATCTTTGCCATGATGACAGTAAATAACATTTGACTAGATATTTTTCAAGACACTTCTATACAGCTTAAAATGATATTTACATGCTTAACTAGGTTATTTAGGTTAACTAGGCAGGTTATTGTATGACCATGGTTTGTTCTGTAGACTATCAAAAAAAAAAAAAAAAAAAAAAAAAAAAAAATATATATATATATATATATATATATATATATATATATATATATATATATATATATATATATATATATATATATATATATATACACACACACATACATACACACACACACACACACACACACACATATATATATATATATATATATATATATATATATATATATATATATATATATATATATATATATATATATATAAAACCAGAGATTTTTTTTTTCAAGAATTACTTGAGCTGGTGTTGCATTACATATTTTAGCAATTGTATGCATGTCTAGTTGCATTGCTTAGCCTAATTTAAATTACATTTTTGACATTTCCTGACAAAAGCACACTAACAGTCTACCATACACAACAATGCACAGCTTTTCTGTCGGAGTGACTGACAAGTGGGCCTTATTATCTAAATATTAAAAACACAGTGGGATGCAAAATTTTAATAACCAGGATTAAGAATTTGAGAAAACCCAGTGCTCCAGCATCCGGCACCTAGACTGCAGCACTGCACAAGAAGTTTGGACAGAGGAGAAATGGTCAAGCCCAACTGAGCCTGGTTTCTCTCAAGGTTTTTTTTTTTCCTTCACTTTCAACAATTATTGAAGTTTGTTTTTAATATTTTTTTTTGTTTGTTTGGTTTGGGACTTATGGAGCTGCACCATCAATGGATTTGCTCTTCAGTGTTTAGACTTTCAGCAGTGACAATTATATTACACTGAACTACATTAAAATTCAACTGTAAGCTGCACTGACAGTTTCAATTTACTAGAACTTCTATTTTAAGCTTCTTTTGACACAATCTACATTGTAAAAGTGCTTTAAAAATGAAGACGAATTTAATTGAATTGAACTGTATCAGAATTTGAGACCAAATCCTTTGCAATTTCAGCTGGTGTTGCGTTCTCCTAAAATGACGGTGTTAAAAGGCAAACAGAGATACGGCAGGTTATTGCATATTGTTCTGTGGCTCCCTGTAGATCTTCTCATCTCCATTTCTGATGTGTCCTACTGTGGAGAAGTGATGTAAGAGCTGAGAAATGCAGATGGCATGAACCAGAGTTGTAATTGAAGTTTGCCACGGTAAAGGTGACCAGGAAAAAAGCCAAAAATGATTTTGCGAGGGATTCATTTTCAACTCTTTGAAATCCTGGTAGTCTTGCCAGTCAGTAATCTTCAAGGCATTGTTAAAGCTTGTATACCTGTATCTCCTTGAGGTTGTTTTCAAGTTGAAGTGCAAGGATGCCAGTGAAAATCAATCCTGATTGAACCATGTCCGGATGGGAATATGATGAGAGGAATATACAGATATGCTTTTCTACATCGATTATAGCCTTGAAAGGCAATAATAATACCCATATGCTTAGCCTTGCAATCATTCATTTTCCTTGAGGTTAGTCTCTGATATGGATGCCCTTCTGGCTGCAACCCATCACTGGGAAACATCCATACACACTCACACACATACATGACAGAAAATTTAGCCTACCCAATTCACCTTTAATGTGGCTGTGGGAGAATCCAGAGCACCCGGAAGAAACCCACGCGGACACGGGGAGAACATGCAAACTCCACACAGAAACGCCAACTGACCCAGCCGAGGCTCAAACCAGTGTCCTTCTTGCTGTGATGCAAACGTGCTACCTACTGCACCACCGTGCAACCCTGATATGTCATTAAATGCTTTTAAAAGTTCAACTGATTGATTTCACAGTGCTATAGAGAGAGAGAGAGTTCCAGAGCCCTGGGGCCACCATACAGAAGGCACACACCTTTAGTCTTAAGACGAGTTCTGGGAATGGCTAAAAAGTCTTTGCCAGACGACCTCAGAAACCGGCTACATGAGTGACTGCGTAAAAGATTTTGAATATATAGGGGTGCATACACTTGACTATGCATAGTTCTATATGCAATTATTTTACTGTATAAAATAATTCATACATTTTATAAAATATTTTTTTTTGTGTATAGTTAATTTTTTTGGTCTCACTTTATATTGGATATCTTTATATACTGTGTGCATAAAGTTATTAAAAACTCCTGAAGTCATGGTACCTTAACTCTTCTGAATGTAGTTAAGTTGTGGTTAAGGTGTTCTGAATGCTTGAGTGTTGCTATGGTGTTGCTATGTAGTATTGCTATGTTGTTGCTAGGGTGTTCTTGTTTCAGTGCACCTACACTGTAAAACTCAAAAAGTTAATGTAACTCAAACCATTTGAGTAAACTGATTGCAACAAACCATTTAAGTTTAAAAACTAATCCTAATGAGTACTGTGAACTTAATCTTTGAGTAAATGAAGTGATTTGAACACAGTAAAACCCAATAAATGGAGAAATCAAACCAACTGAGTACTGTAATACCCAATAAATTAAGTCAACTCAAACCATTTGAGGAAAACGAGTGCAACAAACCATTTGAGTTAAAAAACTAATCTATAAGAGTATTGTGAACCTAATAAATTTGAGTTAAAGTAATGATGTATTTATTTAGCTCATTACCTTCAACACTGGGTTCAAAACTCGTGTCAAAGGAATAGAATTAACTTTCTTAAAGTTAATCTTTACTTAAAGTTGACTCTTGGGTTATATAATGTAGGCATTGCTAATGGATATTCTGAACACATACAGAACAGATTCACTTCAAAAAAAGAAAAACATCAATCTTTTAATCTAGTGTACTAACATTTCATCAGTTTCTACAATATACTGACTATGTGCATACAGTACCATTTTAAATGGTACTCTGATTTAAAAATACCTTCTTGCAATTACATTCGTAATTATTTTTGCTGTTGCATCTATAATTACACTGTTGACTCTACCCCACGTCTAAACCCACTCTTAAATCTTAACATATTGTTAAATATGCATGAACCTGATGACTCCATTGTTCCATACAAGTCATTATTTCTGACATTCAATTCAATTCAGATTTATTGCGCTTTTATGGCACTTTTCATAATAATTACAGTTTCAAAGCAGCTTTATAAAAGGGGCACATTATTTCATTACAATCAAATTCAGGAGAGTTAAGGTTATTACCATAACTTTATTAGTTATGTGTTCATGCACACATTATTAAAGACATCCAATATAAAGTGAGACCAAAACAATTAACTATACACTGTATTGAAAAAATAATGACAATGTCAAGACAACAAACATTGTACTTTTATGTTGCTTTTGCTTAATTTCTATAGTTAATGAGGTTTCTTTTTTTACGTTATACAAAGTTTAACTCGATTGATGTTAGTTGAGAAAATTTAACCTGATTAAGTTAAACCTTTAAATGTCACTTTAAGCTGTATAGAAGTGTCTTGAAAATGTCGAGCCAAATATTATTTACTGTCATCATGGCAAAGATAAAATAAATCAGTTGTTAGAGATGAGTAATTAAAACTATTATGTTTAGAAATGTGTTGAAAAAAATCTCTCCGTTAAACAGAAATTGGGGAAAAAATAAACAGGTTTGAACAAAGTGTCGTGAAAGGATTTGGGTCTTCAATACTAACATACCAGATACTTCCTCGAAACAAACCCATATCCTGAGTTATTCAGTTACTAGAACAGTACTCTGACTCATCTGCTGTGAAAAAGAGACCTGATGATGATGATAAGGATTGTGAGTCGACTGTCTCCCTCTCGCTGTGTTCACACAAAATGCAGAAGGCGATTCAATCGCGGGTGGTTTACATGTTAAGTCAATGCAAACGCACAAATAGATATCCTGCGGTGCAATATGCATAAATGGCATGGCGTGAATGATGCGAATTGCACGAATGGCGCAGTGCAAATGGCACAATACGCATGAATGGTGCGATGGAATTGAGCGTTTTGCGCTCTTAATGCGCAAATCGCTCGAGTTAAAAAATCTCAACTTAAGCAGACATTCACACCACGTTAACCAATCAGGAGCTTGCTCTTGTAGGGGCATGACACCTGATGTTGGTGTCCTGGGGGAAATCCTCCAGCCGACACTGACAACAGTTCATTAAACTGGGCTCAGCTCAGTCAGAATCACCGCTGAAAGCCTCCATCATCCAGGTTAAGTTTCTGGAGGAGTTTATGAGCTCACAGAGCTGGATGCACCTCTGAAAGGATCTAGTGGACTTAGACAGGGCCCTAAATGTATCAACGTTGTTTTTTAGCCTTCATAAAGCACATAAACACTGTTATTTTCATAACAAAATCCATGTTAGCCATTTAGCAACGTAGCTCGAGTCACCGGGCAGACAGAAGCCCTGCCCATCGCGCAAATCCACGTATGTTCTGAAGTGAATTTGACGCGTGGATGAAGCTGATATGATGCACGAATGAAGCGGATTTGATGCACGAATGAAGCTGGGTTTGGCGCGCAAATGAAGCGAGTAAACTCAAATGTTCACGAGGCTATTTACACGCGAATAGCACAATTTATTTGCACGTTTCGTGTCTGATGTGAACAGCATTACAGCACACTCTCTCATTGAGGGTGTCATTCAACCTAAGGTCATTTTTATTCCGCAATACGTTTCTTTAAAGACAATTAAGCAAGGGAAAAAGTAGCTTGTATTACATTTTTTTTAAGTAAATCCAATAATATTACCTATTTTAAAAAAATAATGAGTTATATTACTCGTTTCTTCAGAAAAGTAATATTATTACATAACGCACGCTACTTATAAAGCGTTACACCCAACACTGGTTATTTAGTGGAAGCACACAGTATGGTCAAAAAAACTGTATGTTGGCCACTTCAGCAGAGCAAGCGCTGCTTCCACATATAGCTTTGCTAATGCAAGCGTGCTTGTGCACACAGCCAGCGCTCTTGTTTGTCCATGTGGAGGGCAAGCGAATGTGTCCTGTTTGGTTGTTTGTCCTGCTCATCAATTCTGACAGGCCTCTGTGCCGACTGCCTCTGTTTGTGTGTGTCGGGAGGCTTAGCCCCAAGGAGAACGTGGCCCTTCACAGCCCAGCGGACTGGTAAAACTTGCCCCATTAGTGAGTTACCTGTTGGCAGAGCGGAGAGCAGGGGCTGCTGGGAGTTTTCCACAACACTGGCCTCATCCTCCAGCAGTCACACTTGATTCCAGTTAACGGCAAGCTGAATGAGGACGCGCAGATTACCTCGCTGACATTTTCAGGTGGGAGGAACGCGAAAAAAGAAGGATGTGGGAGAGAAAGCACAGAAGGGGGTCTCATGGGTGATCTAGTGGGGGCCACTTAGACCTGGAAATGTTGGTGCAACTGATGTGGATGTGCTGTTGGGTTTAGTTTTTTTGCATATCTCCCGTTATGTTTGCAATTACAAACAGTGCTGTGTAAAATACTCAAGGGACGAAAAGCTTTTTACGCTCAGCATGACAGCAAGCGGCTTGATGAGCACAGATGTTTATCATTATAGATATATAAATATGTCTTCGATTTCAAAAGGAGGATCTTAATGCACTTAGCTATGCGTTGAATGGTTAAAAGCCTGGAAAAAAAAATGTGTCAGGTTTGCATTTTAATTTAAGTTACTGGAATTAAATCAAGACATGCAAACTTCTTTGAATAGTTTTGCATAAAGAGATGCCAAGAGATGTATGTTAAGCCAATGAGTTAAATTAAATTGAAGTATGAATGGATGGATGTGTGACGGAGGCCAGCTAGTAAGTGTTGTGCAGGTAAACCTCACTCCTCTGACCTGTGAAAGTGCTCTAGTGACAGACGCTAGAGGGCGTGGTCTTTAGCCTCCTTGTTAGAGCAACCTACTCCCATGCGGAAGGTTGCTGGTTCGATACCAGCTCGGAGCGGGTTGGGTGGCGTAGAACCGGCGGGTTTACATTGGTGCCATGACCCGGATGAGAGTGAGGTTTAGGGGGGGGTAAGTGTAACGGAGGCCAGCTAGTAAGTGCTGTGCAATTAAACCTCACTCCTCTGACCTGTGAAAGTGCTCTAGCGACAGACGCTAGAGGCCAAGATCTTTAGCCTCCTTGTTAGAGCAACCTACTCCCATGCCGAAGGTCGCCAGTCCGATACCAGCTCGGAGCTGGTTGGGTGGCGTAGGACTTGCAAGGTTAAAGATGGATGGATGGCTGGATGGATGGATGAATCAATCAACAACATTTAACTACATTTACAAAGCAATTTTAGTAGTCAAGTAGCGCATTATCTTCCACTCAAGCTACAGTTACAGATCGTGGATCAATAAGTGATGCCAGCACCATTCACATAGCTGTAAGGCCAGTGTCTAGCCGCTGAAAGTAAATCCATGTGAGGGCAAGAATGAGTATTTCCTCTTCTTGTTTTACCGTTGTCGACAACAAACTTTTTTGGTGCATTACTGCCACCTCTCACTTTGGTCTGTGTCAACGCCAACCAATTAGGCTGACATGAGAAATTTGCTTGATGGAAAGATGACTGAGGGAGAGAAGGTATATATGTAGATTACTGTAGTAAAGGCTAAAGTATACTAAGGTAATTACTTATTAGTTACAGATTTAGTAACTAATTGTACTACATTATGTAGTGTAATTCATTAATGAAGAGGTGTGTGTGTGTGAGTGTGTGTGTGTATATAGATATAATTTAATTTAATAATTTAATTTAAGCTTTAATTTAAAAATTCAAATTGCAAAAATAGCTTAGATGTATCTTTTTTATTGCAATATATATTTTTATTGCAATAAAAAATAGCTTAGATGTATCTTTTTTATTGCAATATATATTTTTATTGCAATAAAAAATAGCTTAGATGTAGCTGAGCTACTTTTGCAATGTAGCCTTTAGCTTAGCTTGCTACATTTCCCAGAGAGTAGATTTCAGTGTAGTTAAGCTACAATGTAAGTAGAGTAGCTTATTAGCTTAGCTCACTACATTTTAAGTAGCTTTCCCAAAACTGGCCGTCAGTAACTACGTTTATTTATAGTGCCTTTTCTCCCATCAGTGTGACACAAATGAATATAGTTATCTTCATGTAAAACATTAGTCAATCAATAATAAATGAGTGAATGAACAAACAGTTTATCTAAAATCAATACATAAAACACATTTTAGGGTTAAAGTAACCTAGATATGGATTGATTTATTTATGTATTATGATCTGCCTATATAATTGATATATTTAAAAAAATGCAAATTTTCACACTACAATTATTCATTCATTCATTTTATTTCAGCATAGTCACTTTATTAATCTGTTGTCAGCACAGCGCAATGAACCCTCAACTTTTCCAGCATATGCTTTACGCAGCAGATGCCCTTCCAGCTGCAACCCATCACTGGGAAACACCTATACATTCTCATTCACACATATACACAACGGACAATTTAGCCTACCCAATTCACCTGTAGCGCATGTGTTTGGATCAGCCTGATCTCACGAGAAAACGTAAGTATTTTACGTTTTGCCAGTTTAGTGGCTAATTCGTACGAATTCATACGAGTTCAGTCGTACGAAATGGTACGATTTTAAAAAGGAGGCGAGGCACCTGACCCCACCCCTAACCCCAACCGTCATTGGGGGATAAGCAAATCGTACTAAATTGTACGAATTAGATCGTACAAATTCATACGAATTAGCCACTAAATGAAAAAGTTACGAATTGCCGTGATATTGTGTTGGTTTGGACTTCTGGGGGAAACCGGAGCTCCCGGAGGAAACCCCACGCCAACATGCAAACTCCACACAGAAATGCCAACTGACACAGCCGGGGCTCAAACCAGCGACCTTCTTGCTATGAGGTGATCCTGCTACCAACTGCACCTATATATTTGCCTATATATTTGATATAATTTTAAAAATGTGCAATTCCTCACACTATAACTTCAGTTGAGATAAAGAGACTGGATTAAAATTATTTTACTCCATTTTCAGCTGATTTTACAGCAGCGGAAATTCAAACACATTAAACCCGCTCGCACTCTTTAAACATCTTCAGTAGCATCTATAATTAATAAGTAATAAAAAGTTCCAAAAGTTCAGCCGGAGGGTTTGATTGGCGTGTAAGCTCAGATAAATGAACAAAAAGGAGGCTAGATTTAAGTCTTTTGAAATGAAAGAATGAGCGAGCGCCGGTGTTCAGCTTTAATAATACTTAGCCAAAGTATTTAATTCGACAAAAATACAATTGCTTTACATCCCCGGCTGCTTTTAAAAGCCCCGCACATTCTCCCCAGAGTCTGCCGGCGTTATTTTTTTGCACTTAATCCCCAAGCTCGTACGCAACCAAGCGGCTCGTTTCGCCCCGACCCAGACATTGAGTCATACTGATCTCCAGGTACAGACTGGTCACTGGACCACGTCCCCCTGATCTTTCCTGGCACCTGTCTCCTCTAATGCTGCTGTGCGGGAGGGGAGCGTTGTCTGCATTTGAAGCGTGACCCCAAAGTGAGTAAGAGCTGACATTTTATCCTCACTCGCTGCCTCTGAAGGCTCACCACCGGCCCGTAATGGGAACTAATTATGCACGTGACTCATGCACGGGCCAACGTTCCAGCTTTTTTCGCTAATCAGAGTGACAGTCTCTCGGCTGGTTATTTTAACCCGATTTGACTAATTCTTCAAAAGAATGAACTCAAAAAACAGCTAAAAGCAGGTTGCGCTGACGTTGCTAAACTGTTGCCTACCTGGGAAAGCTGTGTTAAATAACATCGTGTGCGTGTGAAGCATGTGAAACGGCTGGGCTGTCACAACAGACAGCATGATGGACACCAGAAAAGAGAAATCTCACGGGTTTGACGCAATAGCTGAGAAAAAAATAACAAGTACAGTGTGAAAGAGCCAAATTCTCCAGCACACCGTGTGGGCGTTCGTATTTTCATTGAAAGACACCATGTTATATGCCTCGCCGAAGAGTGAAACAGAGTGCAGTATACTGGCAGAAATGGCTTTTTGTGTTTTACTCAATTATTGGGTTGAATGTAATTGATTTCTTAATACATAATACCATTTTAAGATGATGCTAGTGTTTTTTTTTTTCAGTAAAATGAACTCAATTATATTGAGTAGAACCAATAATCTTAATATTAATTTTAACAGTTCCAAAATTGTTTGTTCACAGTGATGTCACAGGAGAACCAATGTCTGTTCCTTAAGGAACCTTCCAGAAAATGGGTCTTAGGATAGCTTTTTTGTTGTTAGTGTGAAGAACACTTTAACAGTGTAACTTTTATATCATTAAGAAGCTTTTGTGCAATAGAAAGGTTCTATGGTTGATACATTTTCTATATAGAATGTCCATAAGTGATTAATTGTGATTAAATGAGTGCTGTCTAACGATTAATAAATAAATGTTTGTATTCAAACAATATGTGTGCATTGTGCATACTAATATATATATATATATATATATATATATATATATATATATATATATATATATATATATATATATATATATATATATATATATATATGTGATTTGCTGATTAGAAATTTGCATTAACGAGCATTTGGACAGGTGTACCTAACAAAGTAGCCAGTGAGTGTATTTGTATACAATACACGCATACAAATTGCTGCTTGAATTAAAAGTAATTTTAAGTCAGAATTTTCTAGGTGTATAAATTATTTCAGACCTAAATATTTAACATTACATTTTTTTTTGTAAACAACTTTAGAAACTAAACCTAACCCTAATGTCATTGCTTGATCTCAATTGGACTAAGTACTGTAAACTGAACATCAGCAAAAATGTGAACACACAACATGCAATATGTGATTCGTAACTAAAAGACCTGCAACAACTAAAACCATTCAGCATTCAAATAAGCTACATGGTCATTGTTAAACCACAAATGTAATACCATCACGGCTATTCAGACTGAAAATAAAACAGAGAGATCAAGGGATTACAGTAATAACTCGGTTGGGAATAGAATATTGGATCTTTTTATTTAGGTTGACTGGACACAAAATGCTTGTTCCTGTCTGGGACACTCTGATAAAGGGTTTATTAGATGAAAAAGAAAAGAAAGCGTTCTCCCACATGCGCAATCATATTGGTTATTTGACATCTAATATAGCTGGAGGCACAAATGTATGGCTGTTGTATTGAAGGCCAGAATGAAGGTGAGCATGCCATCTTGTCAGGTGATCGCCAACAGGCGGATCATATGCTGTGCCATGATGCATGCCATGTCATGTGTCTACGAGATTGATGCATTTATTTGTTTCATGTTTTTTTTCTTCCCTCTCGCACTCTTTTCTCTACCGCTAAATGTTTCACCAGCTTTACCAGCATCCTGACAGTATGCAATGTATGCCTAAAGGCAATTAGTGAACAAATTTCCTCTGCTTGCTGTCTACTGTTTTCACCTCCTCCCTCAATCTCGTACAGACTGACAGACTTACTCACACAATCCCTCAGTCACCTAATCCTTGTCACTCACTCGATCCCTCACAGACTCATCGACTCACTCACTCATTCACTAACTCACCAACACTCTTTCACTTAACCCCTCACTGAATCACTCACTAAATCCCACACTTGCTCAATCCCTCACCAATTCACTCACTCATCAATCTCTCACTCACTAAATCCGTCACTCAATCCTTCACCAACTCACACTCACTCCCTCAAGCATGCAATTCCTCACTCACTCAATTCCTCACTGATCTGCACAATACAACACTCGCTGATTCTGCCCCTTTCTGAATTCCTCACTCACTTGCTCACAAACCTGCCAACACTCCTGTTTTTTCCCGGGAGTCTCCCGTATTTTAGACCCATCTCCTGTATTGTTCTGTCTCCCGGAAAACTTCCGGAATTCCACCCACCCTCCCCCCTCAGCCCTCAGCTTTTTGGTACAGTCCCCATGCGCACCAAACCCAACGTGCAACCATCTCCATAACCACTCCCTGCTCTTCAGTTCGCGCAGCACAACGCTCCCCCTTCACACACACATTCAATTCATCATTTACCCACTCACTCAATCCCTACATGACTTGATCAGTCCCTCACTCACGCAATCATCCTCACTCATTCAATTCCTCACTCACTCAATCCCTCAATGACTCAATCATTTTCTCACTTACTCATTCAATTCCTAATTCACCCAGTCACTCAATCCGAACAAGACTTAATCAGTCCCTCTCTCATGTAATCCCTCACTCGCTGATTCAATTTTTCACTCATGCGCTCACTTAATCCCTCAATGGCTTAATCAATTCCTCACTCACTCACTTGTAAAATTCCTCATTCACCCACTCACTCAATCCCAACATGACTTGATCACACAATCCCTCACTCACTCATTCAATTCCTCAATCACCCATTCACTCAATCCCTAAATGACTTGATCAGTCCCTCACTCATGTAATCCCTCACTCGCTAATTCAATTCCTCACTCACACACTCACTTAATCCTTCAATGGCTGTATCAATTCCTCATTCACTCACTCACCAACTCACTCAATCCCTCCATGACTCAACCATTCACCCACTCAATTAATCCCTCAATGACTTAATCTCTCACTCACCCACTTGTTCAATTCCTCACTCACCAACTCACCCAATCCCTCACTCGCTCATTCAATTCATCATTCACCCACTCAATCAATCCGTACATGACTTGATCAGTCCCTCACTCGCGCAATCCCTCACTCACTCATTCAATTCCTCATTCACCCATTCACTCAATCCCTAAATGACTTGATCAGTCCCTCACTCATGTAATCCCTCACTCGCTAATTCAATTCCTCACTCCCGCACTCACTTAATCCCTCAATGGCTTAATCCATTCCTCACTCACTCACTCGTTAAATTACTCACTCACCAACTCACTCAAT
This sequence comes from Danio rerio, assembly GCF_052040795.2. Classification (NCBI taxonomy): domain Eukaryota; kingdom Metazoa; phylum Chordata; class Actinopteri; order Cypriniformes; family Danionidae; genus Danio; species Danio rerio. The sequence continues at coordinate 5,569,727 of NC_141021.1, read as the reverse complement.
ACCTCCGTGAATCAATCATTTACCCACTCACTCAATCCCTCAATGACTTAATCAATCTCTCACTCACCCACTTGTTCAATTCCTCACTCACCAACTCACTTAATCCCTCCATGACTCAATCATTCCCTCCCTCACTCATTCATTCAATTCCTCATTCACCCACTCAATCAATCTGTACATGACTTGATCAGTTCCTCAATCACACAATTCCTCACTCACTCATTTAATTCCTCATTCACCCATTCACTCAATCCCTAAATGACTTTATCAGTCCCTCACTCATGTTATCTCTCACTCGCTCATTCAATGCCTCTCACCCACTCACTCAATCCCCCAAAGACTTAATCTCTCACTCACCCACTTGTTCCTCACCCACCAACTCACTTAATCCCTCCATGACTCAATAATTCCCTCACTCGCTCATTCAATTCATCACTCACACACTCACTTAATCCCTCAATGGCTTAATCAATTCCTCACTCACTCACTCACCAACTCACTCAATCCCTCCATGACTCAACCATTCACCCACTCAATTAATATCCAATGACTTAATCTCTCACTCACTTACTTGTTCAATTCCTCACTCACCAACTCACCCAATCCCTCACTCACTCATTCAATTCCTCATTCACCCACTCAATCAATCCGTACATGACTTGATCAGTCCCTCACTCGCGCAATCCCTCACTCACTTATTCAATTCCTCATTCACCCATTCACTCAATCCCTAAATGACTTGATCAGTCCCTCACTCATGTAATCCCTCACTCGCTAATTCAATTCCTCACTCCCGCACTCACTTAATCCCTCAATGGCTTAATCCATTCCTCACTCACTCACTCGTTAAATTACTCACTCACCAACTCACTCAATACCTCCGTGAATCAATCATTCACCCACTCACTCAATCCCTCAATGACTTAATCAATCTCTCACTCACCCACTTGTTCAATTCCTCACTCACCAACTCACTTAATCCCTCCATGACTCAATCATTTCCTCACTCACTCATTCATTCAATTCCTCATTCACCCACTCAATCAATCTGTACATGACTTGATCAGTTCCTCAATCACACAATTCCTCACTCACTCATTTAATTCCTCATTCACCCATTCACTCAATCCCTAAATGACTTTATCAGTCCCTCACTCATGTTATCTCTCACTCGCTCATTCAATGCCTCTCACCCACTCACTCAATCCCCCAAAGACTTAATCTCTCACTCACCCACTTGTTCCTCACCCACCAACTCACTTAATCCCTCCATGACTCAATAATTCCCTCACTCGCTCATTCAATTCATCACTCACACACTCACTTAATCCCTCAATGGCTTAATCAATTCCTCACTCACTCACTCACTCACTCACCAACTCACTCAATCCCTCCATGACTCAACCATTCACCCACTCAATTAATCCCTCAATGACTTAATCTCTCACTCACTCACTTGTTCAATTCCTCACTCACCAACTCACCCAATCCCTCACTCGCTCATTCAATTCCTCATTCACCCACTCAATCAATCCGTACATGACTTGATCAGTCCCTCACTCACGCAGTCCCTCACTCACTCATTCAATTCCTCATTCACCCATTCACTCAATACGTAAATGACTTGATCAGCCCCTCACTCATGTAATCCCTCACTCGCTCATTCAATTCCTCTCACCCACGCACTCAGTCCCCCAATGACTTAATCAATCTCTTACTCACCCACTTGTTCCTCACCCACCAACTCACTCAATCCCTCCATGACTCAATCATTCCCTCACTTGCTCATTCAATTCTATATTCATCCTTGATCAGTCCCTCACTCACACATTCAATTCCTCATTTACCCATTCACTCAAATGACTTGATCAGTCCCTCACTAATGAAATCCCTCACTCGCTCATTTAACTCCATATTCATCCACTCAATCAATCCCTAAATGACTTGATCAGTCCCTCACTCATGTAATCCCTTCCTCGCTCATTCAACTCCATATTCATCCACTCAATCAATCCACATGACTTGATCAGTCCCTCAATCACACAATCCCTCACTCACTCATTCAATTCCTCATTCACCCATTCACTCAAATGACTTGATCAGTCCCTCACTCATGTAATCCCTCACTCGCTCATTCAATTTCTCTCACCCACTTGTTCCTCACCCACCAACTCACTCAATCCCTCCATGACTTAATAATTCCCTCACTCACTCATTCAATTCCTCATCCACCCACTCAATCAATCCATACATGACTTGATCAGTCCTTCACTCACACAATCCCTCACTCACTCATTTAATTCCTCATTCACCCACTCATTCAATCCCAACATGACTTAATCCCTCACAAGAGCAATTTCTCACTCACCCAGTCATGCTTCTATGACAAAGACTGTTCCACTTACAATATATATCATCACGTATATCCTTTATCAATCACAAACTGCATTTCCATTTCTCTCAATAGTTTTTCTCAAGACAAAAAAAAAAATAACCATCACAAAGTTTAATTAATAAAAGATGATTTTTCTCATATCTAATCAGCACACTTCAACTCAAACTATATATGCTTAATATATCCTGACTCAATCATGCACTTACTGATTCACTCACTGACTCATCGATTCCCTCATTGACTCACTGTAAGGCATCACAAGTGCTCTTGAAATAAAGGCTTTTCCAAAAGGAAGGCATCCTAATTGTGTCGCTTTCTAAGATATATTTTAGGCAGCATTATATCTTTCACAATACATGCAATACCCAAATGCACTGCAGCGAGCCAATAAAGCATAAAAAAAGATAAAAGGTACTGACTCACAGATTCACTCACTCGTCAGTGATTCAATGAGTCACAGGCTCTCAACAAACACTCTGTGCTAAGGTATATTTACCAGTTCCGACCAGTATTATCATGCTATTTTAATTTATTGATTAATAGACAGGGTCAACGTCAGATAGGAGCTGACATGAAATTGCATTTGGTCTATTGAGCATCATCAAGGTAATAAACTTCATATCAGCACATATACACACAAGCTCAGAGTGGCAAATGTTTGCCAGCTTAGCCTATGTGTCGCTGAGCCTACAGATCTGCTGTGCTGCTTAGCCTACAGCCTACATACTTAATTAGCCTTTGAATCTGACAGCCAGAAAATGTAAACATCACCTCTAGTGGACAGGACTTTAACAGATGTACAGTATGTTGACTGTACTCTTGGATTTACAACATGCAAACTTTTCATGTTCATTGCATTTTCCAGAGATGGGTTGCGGCTGGAAGGGCATCCGCTGCGTAAAAACTTGCTGGATAAGTTGGCGGTTCATTCCGCTGTGGCGACCCCGGATTAATAAAGGGACTAAGTCGACAAGAAAATGAATGAATGTTCATTGCATAGGTTTGGAACAAATGATCTCTACTTGAATATATGATACCTTTTCTCTGGCCAGTTGACATTTAAGTTTAGAGTTTGCATGTTCTCCACGTGTTGGCATGGGTTTCCTCTGGGTGCTCCGGTTTCCTCACAGTCCAAAGACATATGCTATGGGTGAATTGAATAAACTAAATTGGCTGTAGTGTGTGTAGATGAGTGTGTATGGGTGTTTGTGAGTACTGGGTTGCAGCTGGAAAGGAATCCGCTGTGTAAAACATATGCCGGAATAGTTGGTGGTTCATTCCGCTGTGGAGACCTCTGAAATCTAAGCCAAAGGAAAATAAATGAATGGATGAATTTTCGGAAATGTTAAATTCATAATTAGGATCACTGACTTGTACCAATGTTTATTTAAACAGCGAAGACATCTGATGTTTTTTACTTTAACACTGTAAAATTCATCACTTATCTGACTTTATTTGGTCGGACGAGGTTTTTAAATATTAACATCTATAGTTAAAACTGCATTCCCGCTGCACACTCCACCGTTCAAAAATTTAGGGCTGGAATTTCAGACTTGATTTTAGGGTTTTAAGACTTTCATCCTCAGCAAGGTAGCATTTTGAAACCAGAGCATGAAACCCACATGAACATTGGGAGAACATGTAAACTCCACACATAAATGCAAACTGACCCAGCTGAGGCTCGAACTAGTGACCTTCTTGCTGTGAGGCGAGCGTGCTACCCACTGTGCCACTAAAATGCAATATTTAAACCTCATAATTAAATAGAAAATGACGCGAATAACTGGAAAATGGTCCACTTATTGATAAAAAAAAGGACCACCCCTTTCACCGGGCTGTCTACGGGCCTGTTTACGGTGTGGACCACCTAATAACAACACCCCCAACCAAACACAACCCACTTTATCACAACCCCTTCCTCATTTACTGCAAGGCACTGAAGAGCTTCACCCAAAATAACAGTTGAATGTAAAAATACTCGAGTTTTCACGACATCAAACAGACATTATACAACACCTAGATGTCCATTAAAAGCTCAGTGCTGCACAAACCTACCTATCCATCACTAAAAGCTGCTGTGAAATACCCAGAAATGTTTTGCCTGGAGCGTGACATCACTGTATTAAACCTCGACGAACAGAGTTGAGCACAAGCGCGTGTGCGTCCCCGCGCTGTCTCGATCAACGTGACGCGCTCAAACGGATAACCGCACCACTATTTCAGATTTTAATTGGCCAGCACATCATGTTCAGCTCTGTGTGAGCCTGCTGTGCTAGAGATATGATTTCCACGGTTGCACATGGCTCACTGAAACCCACCGAGATACGCGGGTGTGTTTCACGGTGCCTCTCATGATCATCCACGAACGCAGATCAGAGGATCTCCAATTTCAAAGATAGCCTATAGCTGTCATCCGCCATAACGCAACACAACTTCACACAAACACGCGCATGCGCACACACAAAACTCACACACCGTCTTGTAATGATGGATTTAACCAGATTTAGGTGAAGATGGTTCCATTAAACGTAACAATGAATCACTGACCCAGAAACAAGCGGTATAAAATCGAAATAATTAACACTGCTGCAATGTTTTCTTTCTTTTTCTCCTCTCAAAAAGCAAAAAATAAAAATAAATGAATAGAAATCCCTGGATCAACAGTGCCACCTAGTGGAGTTCTCGGGTTTATTTAAGCACTTCAGGTTGATGAGCTTCTATTTTAAACATCTGCTTTTCTCCTTTCTCGATGCCAGTTAAAGTGCCATGCTTTCATCCGATGACAGATATGACTGCGTATTAATGATTGATGCCTTTGAAGGCTGTAATCAATATGATTAACTGGAGCAGGAGTCTTCTGACGACGCCCGTGAGATAATTTAACATCCGCTATTTTCATTTTTTTGTACCATTTCGCTCGTGACTAAATTAAAAGGGCGGCTGATGCAAAAAGAGTTTATTCGGATCGTTTTGTAATTAAAGCACTTGTTAGGGTGCTGATGGGAAAACAAGCACTGCTTTTTCATTAGCAGACGTTTTATGATATTTAAAAGAATAGCCTCATTTTGAATCTGCTCTCTTGCAATAAAGATTTAGAATTAAAAGCTGTTAGATAGCAGCCTTCTTCTTCTTCTTCTTCTTCTTCTTCTTCTTCTTATTATTATTATTATTATTATTATTATTATTATTATTATTATTATTATTATTATTATTATTATTATTATTATTTATTCCTACTATTATTTATTTATTTATTTATTTATTAAACATGGGGTCAATAATATTAAATAATAATAAAAATGTAAATAAAATTAAAAATATTTAAAAAATAAATAAAAATCTTTGAAAAACCCCAACATTCAACCCAACTATGTCATCACCTTCCAACTATTTTAACCCAATGCACTGATTGTTTTGTAATTAAAGCACTTGTTAGTGTGGCGATGGGAAAACTTGCACTGCTTTTTCATTAGTTGGCATTTTTATAATATTAATTAAAATATAAATATTACATAAACTACATATAAATTATAATTATTACAATTCCTACTATTTATTTATTATTGACCCCATGCTTATAACTCTATCATGCTTTTAAACTGATGTCTTATATAATCTGTAGAGGCACATGTTAACACTGATATGTTAATAAAATAATAATAATAATAATAATAATAACAATAATAAAAACAGAATAAAAATCTGTTTTCTTATTCATTTATTTATCTATCTATATGTTAACATGTGTACAGATTATATCAGACATCAGCTTAAAAGCATGGCAGAGTTAAAAAAAACATATGGTCAATAATATAAATAAATAAATAAATTTTATTTTATATAAATAAATAAATACACATAATAAATAAATAAACACAATAAATTTATACACACAATACATAATTAAATAAATAAATAAATAAATAAATAAATAAATAAATAAATACACACAATAAATAAAAATATTAAAATATTATCTTTGAAAATCCCCACCCTATAACCCAACTATAGGTTACCATAGCACCTCCCCAACTCTAGGTTATTTTAACCCAATGCATTGCATACTGTTAATTTAATAATTACGGCTGTGTAAATAAACAACATACGGTTTAAAAAAATATTGACTGCTCTATTTCTATTCAATTTTAAGCTCTTCACACTTTTGTTAAAATAAAACAAGAATCACAAATAATGAAGAAAGAGAACAAAGTGCAGACAGTTATACACTGTGCAAGCAGAAAATCATATGTTGATGATTTTTATATGTATTTAATTTGAATTAATTTATTTTCTTTAATGCACTAATATGAAACACGAGCTGTTAAATAACACAAAACACTGATTTGTAATGGAAAATTACTTTAAGAAAATTATTTGCACAACATTATTATTATCATTGGATTGAATGGGCGTTATTGTGTTTATTAGCTGATAAATATGGTCAGTAGGGGCCTTCTGCGCCTACTGGTAGCCTCAGAAGGCTGTTATCATCCATCCAAATGGTTAATCAGCTATAGATCACATACAGCTGAAGTTAACAGGAATTATTTATATTATTTATAAAATTTTCCATTAATTGTATTTTATTAACGTCTACCGTAACCCTAAACCCAACCATCACAGTAATGTAAAAACAGATCTGGATCAGATCTGGATCTTATTTATTAGTATAGCTGATTAACCATGTGGATGGATAAAACAGCCTTCCGAGCCTACCAGTAGGTGCAGAAGGCCCCTACTGGCCCATATGGCTTAGTCTCTGATTTATCAGAGGTCACCACAGTGAAATTATTTTACATCTAAACAATTAATAACAAGCATGGCAGTTTTATTGTTTATCACAGTACATCCTGACACTATTTATTACTGTAATAATTTACTTTTTGATACCAACCAGGTTGATATTGTGCCATCATCTATTGGTTTTAATCTGATTCAGCGTGCAATATAATCTCTAATTTTCAGCGGTATCTCAGAAGACCAAACAGTGAGTTATGAAAAGTTATTAGAGGTTCAGTGCGAAGATATTGTTCCCACAAGCCCCCTTTCAGTCTTCAAATCTGTATTGTGCTCACAAACTAAAGAGAAAGTGCACCACAGTTGTTAATTCAGGCTATTAGATCTGGTCAAGTAACTCTTTTATTTGAATGAAGCTCCATTGCCTGCCTTATATTTGAACCATTTGTGCTATATTTGTGGCAGAACTGTGAATGGATCCATTCGAATCTGCCAACCAGTTCATGAAGGCCAGTTCAATAGTTTTTTCAAGCGTGAAAGGAAGTTTCATTAGTTTTGTGTATTTGTTTGAGAGCTGCACCACATATTTTGTCCTTTCATGTTTAATAAATGGTGTGCCATTATACAATTGTAATGTCTGATTAATAAATATAAAACACATATATTGTATTTAATAAAATATACAATAAATATACAATAACACATCCCTATATTACCATTGTAATCATACGTTTTGTATGAATATGTTTACAATGGCAATATATACATGTTTATAGAAATGTGTACGCAATGAAATTAATTAATATCAATTTATTAATACGATTAAAAAATAATCATTAGTATAAAATGTATAATTATTAATAATCCCACACACACCTTACTAATTAAGTTAATTTAAGTATTTGCTAACTTTAATGAAAGATCTAATTATTTATTTTGTATTATAATTATATTATTATTAATTATGACGAACTCTCTCTCTCTCTCTCTCTCTCTCTCTCTCTCTCTCTCTCTCTCTCTCTCTCTCTCTCTCTATATATATATATATATATATATATATATATATATATATATATATATATATATATATATATATAATATACATACATATATAAACGTATATATATATATATATATATATATATATATATATATATATATATATATATATATATATATATATATACATTTATATATATACATATATATATATACATACACATACACACACACACACACACATACATACATAAATACATACATACATACATACATACATACATACATACATACATACATACATACATACATACATATATATATATATATATATATATATATATATATATATATATATAATTATATTATTATTAATAACCAACGCACGTCTCCCACCAGCGCCAATATTCAGCCATACCCACGCACACACACACACACACACACATACATACATATACATATATATACACATATATACATTACATTTGTTTACACAATTGTTATATACAATTGTTTACACATTATTCACTTTAAATATGCTACATACACACAAAATATTTATTTTACTATTTATGTAGTTATTTTTAATTTCTATTCTATTAAACATTACTAATTTAACAATGTAATGTAATAATTTACTTAATGCGTGTGTGCATGTTTGTGTGTGGTTGATTACTCCTATTTTCCTCACTTGTTGTTCACTTTGCATCAAAGCGTCTGCCAGATTATTAAATGTGCTGTAAATGTTAGCGTGAATCGGAGTATAAATGTGCACTTTTGAAGGTTTTTCTAATAAAGATCTCTACATGCACATTGAACAATAAATGTATTGATAATCAAGCCTATAAATGTGACTGAAGATGTACTGAAAAATCACAAAAATAAAGCCTTTTAAACAATGCGCATGCAGATTTGTCCAGATCTTCTGACATCATTCGAACAACTACCTGCCGTCTTTTATAAATGTGGCTCATTTTGTAAAGCCAGCTTTGGCTCCCAGTCCTGTTTAGCATGCAAGAAACACCCACACATCGACAGCACATTGAGATTCACTCCAGTCGAACCCACACAGGCTACAGTGCAGAGCCGAGACCTTGTTCTGTGCTTTACTCCATCTCCTTTTCAACTTCACTTTTATTTTACACTTTCATAAATCTGCGCCGTAATCTCTCCCTCTTTCTAACCCACAACACTGGACTGTGTGTAAAGCACAAATGTCTCGCATTGAATTCTTCTCTCGCAATCTATGGTGAGGTTTAATCAGATATCTTTCCATAATAAAAGCAGGTCTGTCCATCTCTTTCATATTACACTTTAATGATAAATGACTGTGCTAATGCAGTGTTGGTCAGCGCTAAACATGCTGATTCATCTGAACTGAGTTACTCTAAATGACTAAATGTCTCTTTCAAACTGTATTCAGTGTTTTTGGCATTTCACTCAATGATGTGGTTTTGTAACCATGAAATGTGAAATTATCCAACATTTAAGTGCAATAAACTCCGTCTTCTGCAGCACTACACATTCTTTTGATAATTTCAGACTGTCAAATATAATTTTAAATGATTACAGAAGTGGTTTTGAGGCAAAAGCCATCCCTGGTATTGCAAATAATTGTCATTTTAGTCATGCAAAACAGCCAACATGCTGGGATATTACAGTACCTCATGCTAATTCATGCTTAAAAACATGCTACTGAAATGCTAACAGCATGTTAATGTTAAATATGCCAGTATTTGTGCTATAACCCTGCTGAAAAATCCAGCTTAAACCAGCCTAGGATGGTTGGCTGGTTTTAGCTGGACAACCAAGCTGGTTTTAGAGGGGTTTTGGCCAATTCCAGGCTGGTTTCCAGCCATTTCTAGCCTGGTTTTAGCTGGTCAGGCTGGGAGATGACCAGCTAAAACCAGCTTGACCAGCCTAGACAGGCTGGGAGCCCAGCCAAAACCTGCTATGTCCAGCTTAAACCAGGACAGTCAAACTGGTTTTAGATGGTTTTAGCTGGTCACTTTCTAGCCGGACCAGCTAAGACCAGGCTGGAAATGGCTGGAAACCAGCCTGGAATTGGCCAAAACCCCTCTAAAACCAGGCTGGTCAACCAGCTAAAACCAGCCAATCATCCTAGGCCAAAGAAATATAATAATCTTATGCTAATTCATGAAATTTAGGCCCACAGATTAATGTTAACTATATGGCAACATGCTAATTTGTGTGGATTTGTTAATCCAACGTTAAATTTGTCTTTAAACTTCACTCGATTACTTTACTTAATCTTTGTACTTGGTTTACTATGCTATTTAAAGCTAAAAATTAAAATATTTTATAAACATGAATTTGTACAAGAAACATGATTACAAAATTTACTAGAAACAAAATAACCAGCCTGATCTCACGAGGAAACGTAAGTATTTTACGTTTTGTCAGTTTAGTGGCTAATTCGTACGAGTTCAGTCGTACAAAAATGTACAGTTTTAAAAAGGAGGCGTGGCACCAAACCCCACTACTAACCCCTACAGTCATTGGGGGATAAGCAAATCATACTAAATTGTATGAATTAGATCGTACAAATCCATACGAATTAGCCACTAAATCAAAAAGTTACGAATTGCTGTGAAATTGCGTTGAGAGAACGCATGCTAGTAGTATATCAATTCATGGAAACATTAATGCTAATCCATATCAGAAACAACATGCTAAGTGCATAATCTTAATAAAGTCTTTGTAGAAACATAATGTCATGCTTATTCATGAAACTTAGACCTACAAACGAATGCTAACTATATGACAACATGCTAGCAACATGCTAATTTGTGTGGATTTGTCAAACCAACTTCAATTTTGTCTTGAAATTTGCTCAATTACTTATGTACAATTATTTTTTTTTATATATATTATAATTATATTTATAATATCATATTATATTTGAAGCTAAAAGGTTTAATAATTTATAAACCATTACAATGAATTAACACATTGCAGTCTGAAACATTATTTCACAGCTATTTTGACATTTTATTTTCACAAAAGCTAGCTAAACAGGACTATTTGCATTTAAAATGGCCTGTTTGTATAAGCATTTATTGTAAAGTAAATTGAATGCAGACACCAAAATATACTGATTCGTCATTGACCCATATACAGTACATACTTATACCAAAAAATTCAAGCCAATTACTTCATCTTTTCATTGCTTCAGCATTCAAATGGTTTCCCATTCAAATCTTGCTTTACATCCGTGAAGGTCATTGAAACGTTTCAGAATAAGCACGTCTATCTGCATAGGCCAGTTGTCACCAACATAATGCCTGTCATCCTAAACAACATTGTCCTTGTGTGAACTTGCCCGTACCCAACCACACTCTCTCTTCACCATGCCGATCACGTCACATTTCTTTGCCTCTTTCTCTTTCGAACCCTCAATCCGAGCCGTCCAATCCGCCGCTGCAATTAAACATACATCTTAAACGTCTCTCTCCACCGTTACTGCATCCTTCCGCCCTACATAATGCTATTCATTTGTGATCTTGGCAGCCTCACACCACTCTGTTGTGTGCTCCAAAACGTGCACGGGTTTCTAAGTTTGGCACAAGCCATTGGCAACGTTTAGAGTTTAGACACAATAGTTTTTACCAATCCGCCAGAGCTTGGGCCTGTCCAACCGGTACTCTCTGCTTAGCGATAAGAGCGCTAGCAGATTTGACTAGGCAGCCGTTTCTGTTCGCTATCTGTATCTCTTTGGCTGGACAGAGGCAAGAAAGAGTAGAGGGAGGTTAAGGGAAAAAAATGGTTGGACTGAAATGGAGATAAAGACTGGAGTGGTGTGAATGGAGAGGATGGGTGATGGTTTCATTAAGACACTGCCATGTCCATTCTAGGTGTCTTGAGATAAGACCTCTATACAACTTTAGTGAGTCAACACAATTACAGGTGACTTAGTTCTTAATAAAAAAAAGACACTTATGGCCATCTATGATGAAAATCTTCATTTGTAAGCTGTTTGGACAGAACTGTGTAGAGTGTCTACAGTCATATTGAAGTGATAAAATCACAATGAGTCTCTTTTTTATTTCCTGATGTTAAAATAGAATCCAAATCCCTCCCATTTTGAGGCCCACCTCAACGTGTTGAGGAGTGCGGATCGTTTCAGAAGAGAACAAACATGAGAGTGATGCCTGAAAAAACAATGAGCAAATGATTGTTTCAGCAACCTAAAACCTGAACAAATTGCCATGTTTAATTATTAGCTTTACCTTTTGGAGTATTAGGAACTGGGAATGACGGGATTACTTTATAATAGAGGTTACATGTACTGGTGAAGATTAAAGATACAGATGTGAGGTTTGTACTGACTGTAGGCAGGGCCGGATTAAAAACACATTGGGCCCTAAAGCTATGGCAAATCCAAGGGTCCCACTTTTATTTTTTTTTACCTCACAAAAGTATATATATATATATATATATATATATATATTTATATACTTTTGTGAGGTAAAAAAAAAAATAAATATAAATAATTATAATATATATATATATATATATATATATATATATATATATATATATATATATATATATATATGTATATGTATATATGTATGTATATATGTATATATATATATATATATATATATATATATATATATATATATATATATATATATATATATATATATATATTTATATACTTTTGTGAGGTAAAAAAAAGAATATAAATATAAATAATTATATATATATATATATATATATATATATATATATATATATATATATATATATATATATATATATATATATATATATATATATATATATATATATATATATATATATATATATTTATATATACATAAATGGGTATGCAGTATATGCGGCGCATAGGGACGCCATTGTGCCAAAACTATTTTTGAAATTATCCATATTAAAAGTTTCAAATAATAAAATATTTCTTTAATGATTATTTAGCATTTTATACACAGATAATATTGTATTTTATTAAATAAAAAAAATATATACCCCCCCCCCCCCATTTTTCATACCATATACATGTTTTTATGAATTTATTATACATCGTATTCATTCATCAGGCCTTTTGGTAACTACTTTTGCTCAAAACTATTTTAATTGTAGCTACAAACAGAGTTTGCAAATAACATTTTAACAAAATAGATCATTTCAGGCAGTTTGTCTGTTTGTTTTTTACTCTAAACAGTTTGCAGTCTTTTTTATATCTCTTAATGAGAGGTGTAACAGCAGTTTCAGTCAATTGTTCATGCAAAGACAAACCTTACACCGCTCACCGAGAAGTAATTGCAAAGTTATTTTGCCCTTTAGGACTCCCATGTCTATCATCTTGTTTTGAAAAATATAGTACAAACATTCCAAAAGCAAGGCAATTTATAAGGTGCTATAATCATTTAGTGAGGAAAATTAAATTGATAAGAAATTTGGGTTGGGATAAGATGTAAATCTTTGCGACTTAATATGCTTAATGTAATTATACCTTTTACCACTACATATTATTTCAGTTGTGTTCAGAACTGTAAAATGTATTAGTTTGAAGCAATGACTGTAAAAAATATGGACGACGCGACAGCCCTTTTTCCCATTGAACGCCTTGAGGGCAAAACGCCTGCTTGACGGGCACAAACTGTCGCAAAAGACTGCTGAAATTGGAGCCAGACATGCGCAGAAGGATTGTCTGATGGAGCCAGAGGAGGAGCCGCGAAAATGAGCAGAGTCGAGCTTCCAACCAAACGCTTTATGTAAAATCAACTACGCCCCCCGAACTTCTCAGCATGCGTTTGCTGTCATATCAACACAAATGGATGTAATAACGTTAACAAATATGAGGGTTTTATATATTCAATCGCGCCAGCTCCAGGCCGCAGCACATAACTTACTCGCGGCGTCGCGGGCTGATTCCGGCTCGCATGCGGCAGCGCCTGCTCGCTCGGCCGCCGCATCTGGCTCGATTGACTCGGGCTGGAATTGGGCAGTGAGTCCAGGCATCCGGAGTAGGTCCAGCAGAGGTAACATTAGTCAGTCTGAGCTCTAAGAGATAAGTCTCCGGCAGGCGAGAATCTAGCCGGAACTGTGTTTTGCTATCTGGGTGGCTAGGCGTGTATCAGCAAACTAATAAAGCCCGAAAAAAGCCCTGAACTTAGCGAATAAACAGAGTTCCACCAGGATCATGTATGTCAGAAACTATAGTTTACTGCTGAACTCATTTTGTCATGGTAAAATAACACAGAAATCGAATAATAACATTTCAGTCTACTTCAGTCTCCTGCCGAAGCTCAGACGCCGCGCTTTGAGAAACTGTCAATCACAGCTGTCAATCACGATGACACGCCCAGCATTAAATTACTGCTAAAAACAAACTGTTTACAAAAATGAAGATCTGCACCTATTTCAGCACAATAACCAGTGCCTTAATCGACCAGAACTATCTTTCGGGACATTTTATTGCAAGTGTAATATTTTTTTTATTTGGGCTCAAGTCTCCTTCATTAACAAGGAGGAGGCGGGCTTTATGACTTGTACAGCAGTCAGCCCCCAGGGGGCGATCTAACGGCCGAAACCTTCACTCAAACGTAGGCTTGCGGCACACTTGGTTTGAAGCATGTTGATGAGGAAAAAATATATTTAATTTATTGATGGAAATATTTTGGCACTGTCACTTGCCTGTTATAAAATATAATTAGATTATATAGGGCGCGCAATACTTGAAGCCGCATACCCATTCGTAAATGTGCAGTTGCACCCCTGAACATTTATACAGAAGTATTTATGTGTATAAAGCATCTGTTTTGTTAGAAGTGCTTCTCATATGATATGTGAACGACCCCTACTTCTTTACTTTGACATTTCCTTGAGCGAGAATGACATCATCTGAAACTTTCTGTCGTACACTACGCCCACAAAAAGTACCATTGGTAGCCTTTTGGCAGTGGAAACACAAACCTGATAAAGGTGACCCGTGCCGACCTGTACTGAGCCATTAATATCAGGTTTAAACAGCAGTGCATGCTGTCCACAAATCTAGCTTTAATATAATCCAGCCAATCAGATTGGAGGCAGCCATTATGGGAAACGACTGACAATTTCCCTCTGCATGAATATGACTAATGGTGCAAATACCTCTAGGACAACCACGCTGAACTGTTTTCAAAACCATCTTTAGTCTGCTATTTCCACTGGCGTTGAGTTCCAAGTTACAGATTGTGTTGTCAAATATAATGGTGTTACACTTTCAAACGCAGGCGTATAAGCCGGGCCCGAAAATAGATTCTGTTTAACACAACATCCTTTTAGAGACTTTATGGCTTCCTTTTGCCCTGCATCCCTCCTGCTGTTCTCTTTCAGCCAAAATCCTTCAGGCATTAACACTACTCCATCTTCCTCACGGTGCTAAATGTAACATCTTGGCTGGCTGTTGGCAGCGGATAAGCTGAGTAAGCAGACTTTCTTTAGATGTATGGCTCTTGTGTAGCTGTAAATCAGAAACAGGGAGTCCTTTAAGCTTGATGGCTCATTCACAGAGCTCCATAATACTCTCTGGGCCAGAATCAGGATCGGGATCAGACTCGCTGCAGTGTCAGAGAGGAAGTGGATTCCAGATTCATCACAGAGCTTTTTTTTTTTTTTTTTTGTCCACTCATTTGTTTTTTTGGCCTTTCTGGCACTTTGTACTGGCAGCGATGGCAGAAAGAGACACTTTAGAAAGAGGCGAACTACTCCAGTGATTTGAAAAATGATATGAACAGGACTCGACACACACACACACACACACACACACACACACACACACACACACACACACACACACACACACACACACACACACATTATGCCACGGCTTTGTGATAACTGCTAGACCACACTTCAGATATTTGCTGCTTCTTTGAGTTGTCACAAAGATGTATAGCCTATAAAAATACAGCCCGTAAAAATAGCATATAAAAGATCTAGATCCGTCTCGGCCGCTCTTAGGAAACAATCTATTTATGTCTGACAATTTATATTTGTAGTCTTTTTATTTGATGAGAATAGTGCTGGAGTACACTGCTTACAGTCAGACAATCAATCCACCAAATAATTCATCAATCAACATCAAAGACATCAAAATGTGAATGTTTTATGCATGTTAAGAAAAATAAATAAATAAATACTATAATACAGTATGCACTATGGACAATTAAGCTTATCCAATTCACCTGTGCCACATGTTTTTGGATTTGTGGGAGAAACTGAAGCACCCGGAGGAAACCCACACAAACATGGGGAGAACATGCAAACTCCACACAGAAACACTAACTGACCCAGCCAGGGCTCGAACCTGTGACCTTCTAGCTGTGAGACGATTGTGCTACCCACTGCACCACCGTGCGCCCTATTTGTATATTTAATAAAATGTAAATAAGACTGTTTATGTTTAAATAATCAATAAAGTCTATCCATTTATCATCCATCTCTTCTCATATTTTAATTCATTCATCTATCTACAGTATGTATGTCTGTTCACCTGTTGACTCATTCATTCATCCATACATACATCTGTCTTCTCAGCTTTCCATCTATCCATCCATCCATCCATGCATGCATATTCTATTTATTTACCTATCTGTCTATGCATCTGTTTTCATCCACCCATTTTTACCCATTGACCTATCAATCTGTTTATCTGTCTCTTCATCTATTCTTCCCTCCCTTCAACCATCCAACCTTCTGTGCATCTTTCTTTTTATTCATCTGTCAATTCATCTTTTTATCCGTCCACCCATTTTCCATCCATCCAACTAACCAACCAGCCTTTTGTGCATCTTTCTATTAATTCACCCATCTGTCTATATATCTATCCATCTGTTTATTCATCCATCTACCCATCCATCCATCTATTACTTTATCTTCTCATCTTTCCACCATCCATCTATCCATCCATCCAATCATGCATATTCTATTTATTCATCTGCCTATCCATCTGTTTATTATACATCCATTTTTTTCCATTCATCTATCCATCTGTCCCTTCATCTATTCCTCCCACCCTTTATCTATCTATCCATCCATTCAACATTTTTCTTTTTATCCATCCATCTGTCAATCCATCTGTTTATCTATACACCCACTTTTCCATCCATCCATCCATCCATCCATCCATCCATCCATCCATCCATCCATCCATCCATCCATCCATCCATCCATCCATCCATCCATCCTTCTGTGCATCTTTCTATCTATTCATCCAATGGTCTATGTCTATCCATCTGTTTATCCATCCACCCATTTTCCATCCATCCATCTTACATTTGTCTTCTATCCATCCAATCTTCTGTGCATCTTTCTATTTATTCATCCATCTGTCTATGTCTATCCATCCATTTATCCATCCACCTATTTTTTTCCCCATTTATCCATGCATCCATCCATCTTTGCATATTTAATTTATCCATTCATCTGTTTATCCATCCATCTGTCTTCTAATCCTTCATCCAACCAACTTTCTGTTGTCTATCTTTCAACCAACTAATCTGTCAATCTTTCAGTCCATTCTTTTATCCGGCCATCCATTATTTTCATATATCC
The DNA here is from genome assembly GCF_052040795.2 of Danio rerio. Classification (NCBI taxonomy): domain Eukaryota; kingdom Metazoa; phylum Chordata; class Actinopteri; order Cypriniformes; family Danionidae; genus Danio; species Danio rerio. The sequence goes on along the minus strand of NC_141021.1, from coordinate 5,552,011 downwards.
ATCAACCCATGCATCCATCTTACTGTGCATCATTTATTCATCCATCTGTTTATCCTTCTATCCATTCATCTATCCCCCTTCTAATCTTTCCATCCATCCATCCTTCTCTGCATTTTTCTATTTATTCATTCATCTGTCTATCTGTCTGTCCATCTGTTTATCCATTCACCCATTGTTTCCATTCATTCATCCATCCATCAATCCATCTTTCTATTTATTCATCCATCCATGTGTTTATCCTTCAATCCATCATATTTTCCACTCAACCATTAAATATCATCTACTGTATTCTTTAGGGTTTGTGCGATTAAAAATACATTCTCCAATTACTCTTTGATTCTCTCATGGAGTCCCGAGCCGGCGGAGCGTGAGAATACTCCAGGTAGCATCAGAAGCGCATCAGCAGCGGTTCTTGCTAAATTAGTTTCAGTGTAATCCCACCACACACACAGAACAGATGCATAATCACTGAACTGCTGAGACAAGCTGTGCTCATATCTGTGCCTGAGACACAAGAACATTTCCCTTTCAAGATGTGTATTCAACCAGTAGCGCATTTCTGGAGATTTCACATCAAGTGCACGCGTTGCAGGGAATTTTATTCATAATTGTGCTAATTAAGCCTTGTGCTTTGAAAAAGAAGAAGACACATAAAAGGCTAAATGTAATAAATAAAACCATGAGGCTAATTAACAGTTTAGGGTTTTGCTAGACGAGTTTGCATGTTCTCACAATTTAAAGTCTAATTAGTTGACCAGACAGTTAAAACCTTAACAAAATTAAGTTCCTTTAAACACAATGAAATATTATTGCCTTTGGTTAAATTCAATAATTTGTGTTACTTACATGTTATTTATGTGATACATGCACTCACTGGCCATTTTATTAGGTACAACTGTCGAACTGAGGTCTGCAGAAGAGCATCTCTGAATGCACAACACGTCCAACCTTGAGGTGGATGAGCTATTGCAGTTGAAGACCAAACCGGGTGCCTGTCCTGTCAGCTAAGAACAGGAAACTGAGGCTACAACTCACACAGGCTCACCAAAATTGGACAATAGAAGATTGGAAAAATGTTACCTGGTCTGACGAGTCTCCATTTCTGCAGCAACATTCGGATGGTAGGGTCAAAATTTGGCATCAACAACATGAAAGCATGGATCCATCCTGCCTTGTATCAACTGTTCAGGCTGGTGGTGATGGTGTAATGGTGTGCCACACTTTGGGCTCATTAGTACCAACTGAGCATTGTGTCAACGCCACAGCCTACCTGAGTATTGTTGCTGATCATGTCCATCTCTGTATGACCACAGTGTACTCATCTTCTGATGCCTACTTCCAGCAGGATAACGCACCATGTCATAAAGCACGAATCATCTCAGACTGGTTTCTTAAACATGACAGTGAGTTCACTGTACTCAAATGGCCTCCACAGTCACCATATCTCAATCCAATAGAGCACCTTTGGGATGTGGTGGAACGGAAGATTCGTATCCTGGACAATCTGCAGCAACTGTGTGATGCTATCATGTCAATATGGAGCAAAATCTCAGAGGAATATGTCTAGTACCTTGTTAAATCTACGCCAAAAAAGTATTAAAGCAGTTCTGAAGGCAAAAGAGGGTTCAACCCGGTACTAGTAAGGTGTACCTAATAAAGTGGCCAATGAGTGTATATTGCTGCTCTCTAGTGACCTGAAGTGCTTCTAATTATCCTCATTTGTACATCACTTCGAATAAAAGCATCATTATCCTAGACTGGTTTCTTGAACATGACAATGAGTTCCCTGTACTCAAATGGCCTCCACAGTCACCAGAACTCAATCCAATAGAGCACCTTTGGGAAGATTCGCATCATGGATGTGCAGCCGACAAATCTGCAGCAACTGTGTGATGCTTTCGGATGAGACGTAAAACACAGGTCCTGACTCTCTGTGGTCATTAAAAATCCCATGGCACTTCTTGTAAAGAGTAGGGTTATAATCGCTGGTGGCCAAAGTCCCTTAATCAGC